>NW_020257809.1:0-46620 GCF_003255815.1 Theropithecus gelada
CCTGCTGACGCCCCTGCCGTGGGCTGTTCCCTGGCTTTAGGCCTCGTCCACCCCTGCTGACGCCCCTGCCGTGGGCTGTTCCCTGGCTTTAGGCCTCGTCCACCCCCGCTGACGCCCCTGCCGTGGGCTGTTCCCTGGCTTTAGGCCTCGTCCACCCCGCGCCGTCCTCTCACCTGCTGACACCCTGCCGTGGGCTGTTCCCTGGCTTTAGGCCTCGCCCACCCCTGCGCCATCCTCTCGCCTGCTGACGCCCCTGCCGTGGGCTGTTCCCTGGCCTTAGCCCTGTCTCCTGGTATAGGGGAGGTTTGAGGACACTTGAGTGCCTGACTGCGCCTTCTCCCTCTTTTCTGTTTCACAGGACAGCATCATCCTGGGCACACCACGGGTAGCCACGGAAATGCCCAGTGGGATGGGGGTGAGGCGGACGTTACCCGGGCCCAGCCTCTCCCTCAGCCCCAGCCACTTCCCTGTGGAGCTTACAGCCTCCTTGGCTGCCCAGAGGGAGGCGACAGACAGGTACACTTGGGTGGCGGAGACCCTCTGTCCTAGTGCGGAACGGTGCCTTCCCGGATTGCTATTCTGAGTGTCGGGCTGGCCCCCCCGAGGTGCACAGCGGGACAGGTGGTCCGTCCAGCAGGCCCGAGGGGCCGTCCCACTGTTACCTGCCAGGGACACTCCCCGTTCTCGCATTCCCGGCCGCCCACGATCCTGATGAGGTTGTTGTCGCCCCTCTCGGGCTGCGTCTGGTTGAAGTCAAGCAGGTCAAAGGGGTTCTCGGTGGCGTCCAGGTCGGCTGCGTCATCCGGCTTCCATATGATGCTGTCGGGGGCTTCCCCGCTGCTGTTGGTGGCCTGGGCTGCTGACCTCTTCCTGCGTTCCAGGGTCTGTTTCCCACAGGGGTAGGGTCCTGAAAGAAAGAGGACGGCCGGGGCCTTCAGCACAGAGAGAGGCTCCCCACACCCTGCACAGCTCACCCTAGTGGAGAGTCAGAGAGCCGGGAGGCAGAGCACGGGGACACCCGGAGGGGCAGTGGGCCTGCAGGGCAAGGCCCCACATCGGCAGGGGTCGGGTCCACGGGTGAGCGCAGCCGTCTGAGCGTTGGCCTCCCCTCACGTGACAGCCTGTGAACACTGGACCCCAGGCAGCAGCCCAGGCAGCGAGGGGAGTATGGGCGTCTGCGATTAGCCTGGAAATGCACCAAGAAGTCAAGAAAGCTTGACGGATGGACAGAGCTAAAGGGGCTGGGCAAAATGGGATGAATGCATCTGGCCAGAGGACGCCGACAGGAGAACCCAGGTGCTGGGCGTGTGCGGCTCCCTGCGAAATTCATTCCAGTGTGCTGTGTGTTGGAAAACTTTTCCTAATGAAACACTGAAGAAAAAAAAGTTTTCAGAGGCCATGCTACATGTTAGGAAGCTTCCTTTTGTATAAGCAGTTCTCCTGCCTCAGCCTCCCGAGTAGCTGGGATTACAGGCATGTGCCACCACACCCGGCTAAGTTTTTGTGTTTTTTGTAGCGACAGTGTTTCACCATGCTGGCCAGGCTGGTCTTGAACTCCTGACCTCAGGTGATCCACCCACCTCGGCCTCCCAAAGTGCTGGGATTACAGGCGTGAGCCACTGTGCCCGGCCCACCCTTGGTTTTAAATGGATTTGTGATTATTTCTAGAATTAAAAAATATTCGCATGTATGTCAAGAAATGACTTCAGTTAAAATATTTTTTAAGCAGCTTAAGCTTGAATGTCATTGCCAGTAGCAAGGTCAGCCACGGTGTCTTTCGCTTGCTGAGAGATTTCAGGCATAGAATTGAAGCAGTGCTTGAAGGATGCATCTGGAACCCGGTCTTTTCTTCATCACTCATCTTTGGAAGTAAATTGTTTTCAGTAAGAAGAATATGAAAGAAGGAGTGACAGAACACTCGGGAGTGACCTGTGTCTGGAGGGGACAGTCATGGCAGCCGGGGGCAGGACAGAGTCTAGGGGCTGAGCCGCACCTGAAGCCGGAAGGTAAGCTGGGTCACCAGGCTCTTGAAAAGGCGGGCCTGGGACTCTGCACTTTGAATGTGCCCCTGGGTGAGGCCGACGCTGTGGGTCGAGCCGGCTATGAGTGGGAGTGGGGTCACTGTGCAAGGTGCAGCTGTGACATCTAGGCCCCGCCTTCGGGGGCCCCACCTGTGCTGGCCGTGCGGAAGTGCCCGCAGCCAGGCAGGCCCAGCGTAGGCGATGTCCCCACCTGCCCAGTCCCCGGCCTGTCCTGTGCTCACTGCCCTCTGGCTGCTTATTGTCCACATTCATCAAGGAAAAGAAAAACTAAGTTCAATTAACACTGGTCCTGGTAAAAGGAGCTCAGAGCCTGAGTGTCCTCTGCCTCCCACCCCAGCCCCACACCTTAGCTCCAGTTCCTTGGGCCAGCTCTGCCCTTCGCCCGCCCTGGTGCTTTGAACCCTTGCACTGGATCCCCCACAGTCCTAACGCAGACTGAGGGCCTGTGGTGGGCCAGGCAGGCATCGTGCAGAGCGCTCCAGGGATCACCCAAGCAGTCAGGCAATAGTGTGGTCCCATTTGTCAGATGGGGAAGCTGAGGTTAAACAGCACATCTGGCTTACAGAAATAATGGGTCTATTTCCAAACCTCATGGTCTTCATGTTTGAACCACCTGGGCCCAGAGCCCAGGGCTCAGTCCTGTCCGGTTGGTGCCGCTGTTACCTGCCAGGCCCACCCAGAACATGCCCACCGGCATGGGCTTGTCCTCCCTGGCCCGGCCCGGCGGCAGCTGGTGTCTGTGGCCCAACGTGCCTCCTACCTGTGGGAATGCAGGCCTTGCCGTTGTCGGCCAGGGTGTACCCCCTGGCGCAGGAGCACACCACTGAGTTCTGCTCCTCGTGGCAGAACTGGTCACAGTCTCCGTTGTCCAGGCTGCAGAGCTTCCGTGTGACTGCAAAGGAGAGGCACATTGACTCCGGGGACAGCAGGGGAAATGGAGGCTGGGCTGGCCCGAGGGTGACAGCCACATCCACTTGCCTGTCAGCCACAAAGCGGCCATTGGGTTGAGCAAAGGGCCAGAGCCAGGCAACAGGCACACTTGCCTCGAAGGGCAACCTCGCGGGTCACGGGGAGTTCGTGGTGCCGTGCCTGGTGGAGCCTGGCTTCCGTGGCAGACGCCAGGCTCCAGGGACCTGCCCCTCACACCTCCAGGCTTGCTGACGCCCCCTGCCCCGTAGCACTCACATTACGGTGACTCCACATCGCTCTGTGTGGGTTTTGATGAAAAAGTAATCACAGTGCAAAGATCAACATGCATGGAATCTTGGAAAACGTTCATAATAGCCCTGGGAGCCCAAGCACGGTTATGCCTCGTAAGTTACCAAATGGTGTTCCAGGGAGGCGCTCTGGACTTACAATGAAATGATGCATAATTAATATTCCCATCAGGGAAAATTCAAAAGTAATCCAATCTAAGAACATGGTATAAAGATGATCAATTAAGTGCTTTAAAAGAAATGCAAATCTTTTCCTGAGGGAAAATTGATCTAATAGTAGCCTAACTTTTTATTTAAAAATTAACCACCACATTAGAGAAAGCACTTAGTGATTTCTCCGTGTAGAACTAATTAAATGTATCAAGTTTTTATAATTGGACAATCACAAATATTCACAAATATTGACACCTGCATCCACACACATAAATAAGAGGTGATTTAGAATCACTACACAGGAGTGGAATAACAGGAGCAGGAATAACAGGGCAATGCACTTGGCCCTAAGGAAAACAGAGTCCGCTCTTGTTTACACAGGAATGGATCACACACTTCTTCCATGTTCTATAGTCTCTCTTGGAGGAGCAGAGAAGTGACTGTGTCTCTCATCATACCCCCAAACCGAGTCATTTGGGGGACATATTGGGGCTTTTCTTTTTCTATTGCTATAGTGGCACAGTGTAATAAAGCCCAGACTTTGTAAATCAGAAATGACTTAAGATTGTTTCATTAGGCATTTTCACTTCTTCCCCCGTCCCACCTGCTACTCTTCAGGGGATTATGATCTGAAGGTATACCAAGCAGAGGAACCTACACAATTCACAGTTTTTGCCTTCGAATCCTTCTAAACAGGTGCAGGTGTACTCCCCAAGGCCGTCTCTACATTTGCCCTCGTTCTGGCAAGGACTGGTCTCACACTGGTCGCCATCTGCAAAGAGAGGATTTCGAAACTGGAGTCTGCGAGCTGTTTCCGGCATCATGGAAACAGCTTTGCTGTGCTAACCTTGGCACTGCTGTTCAGATAACTGGAAAAGGCTTCCCGTTTCTCTGTAAACAACTCCTCCTCTTTGGACTTTATTTGATCCACTCCCTTTTGTGGCCATGTGTACGTGATGCCTTTATCTAGGTGGATCACTGGCCTGGCTTTTTGATTTTTTGCCAGTGTTTTGCAGTGTGTTTACAGTCAGAGGTGACCACAGGGACCAGCTGGAAGGATGGAGGAAAAGTGAAAGCCTGATGCTCATTTCTGGGCTGGGCCTTGATGGGAGAGGAGGTTAGGGTTCCTCTTTCCAAATAATCCTGGGGCAAAATGAGAAGGGCACACACTAACGTGGGGCTTCCCATTTCTTGGAGGATTTACATAATCTAAGTTAGAGATAGGCCCAGTTGTCATTCTGAGAAATGTGAATACTGTTACCAGGTAGTCATGACTGATGCCATTTCAGATGCTATTAAGCATGAAATAAAGGTGGTTACCTTAGTCGGGAATCTAATCTTTCATACTCTGTTTTGCTTTTACCGAATACACATGTATTTTAGAAAAGTTATCATGGAATTTGGTATCCTCAAATGAGAATGAACTGATTTAAATATATATCTCTAATTCAATAACAAAACTAGGATTAGTATAAAATTACTATAAAAACTCTTTTACAATAACTATTATGGAAACACCCCGAGTGAAAAAGTCTTAAATGAGTAAAATTTAAACAAAAGCTGAAAGGAAATTCAGGAAATATGTTCAAAATTCAAATGTCCTAATGAACCCCTCTCACTTAAGATTAAAACAGAAAAAATACTGACCTTTGTATTTATTCCAGAATTCATTCTACAAGGAAAAAAGAGATTTAAAAATATATTAGGGAAAACAGAGACATTTTATACCAATAACAACCATAATTAAGTGACTCAAGCTGAATAGGATATTTTCCCCAACAGAAGTCACTTTCAGGAATGAATTGTTCAAGAACTATGCAGTCTAAAGAGGAAAGCTATTCAGATCTTCTGCATCTGTGAAGATGTGGTTTCAGTCATCTTAAATGAACCATCTTTGTTGAATATTGAAAATATTTTCGGCCGGGCGCGGTGGCTCAAGCCTGTAATCCCAGCACTTTGGGAGGCCGAGACAGGCGGATCACGAGGTCAGGAGATCGAGACCATCCTGGCTAACACGGTGAAACCCCGTCTCTACTAAAAAATACAAAAAACTAGCCGGGCGAGGTGGCGGGCGCCTGTAGTCCCAGCTACTCGGGAGGCTGAGGCAGGAGAATGGCGTGAACCCGGGAGGCGGAGCTTGCAGTGAGCTGAGATCCAGCCACTGCACTCCAGCCTGGGCAACAGAGGGAGACTCCATCTCAAAAAAATAAAAAATAAAAAATAAAAAAAAGAAAATATTTTCAAGTTAATTACCTAGAAAGGGGTTGCACCAAAAATGGCTTGCTCTGTTTGCTACTCCTGAGCTGGTCAATGGATGGTTTTTAGTTGCTATGCCTGAGCTAAACATTCAGATAAGGGTCACATGCTTGTCAATAGTCATTACGTTAGTTGAAAAATACTCATTGCTGATTAGCTTAAAACAGGTCATCAAGAACCTAGATTACACTAAAAAACGTCCATAGTCTTATTGTTTTTTAACTCTCTACAGGTGGTTGAATAGTGTCCTCCCTGTTAATTCAGGTCCACCTGCAGCCTCAGAATATAACCTTAATTGGAAATCAGGTCTTTGCAGATGTAACTAAGCCAAGGCTGTAGATGAGATCATGCTGGCTCAGTGTGGGCCCTAAATCAGGGAGAACGTCCTTCTAAGAGACAGAAAAAGTCACGCAGAGGCACAGAGAGAGAAGGCCATGCGAAGATGAAGGCAGAGACTGGAGCGATGCGTCTGCAACCCAAGGATGCCCACGATTGCTGGGTGCCCCTGGAAGTGAGCAGAGCGCCTGGGACAGAGACTCTCTTAGACCCTCCAGAAGCAATGAACACTGCCAACACCTTAATTTCAGGCTTGTCTCCAAAGCTGCAACAAAAACTGCCTGTTACTTTAAGGTGTTTGTAGTGCTTTGTTATGGTTGCCCTAGGAAGCAAATACACTATCTTTTTACTTTTTTATTTAAAAAATTCTCACATAGTAAAACCAGTGTTTTGGTGTACACTTCTGTGAATTTCAACACATGGAGAGACTTGTGTAGCCACCAGCATCATCAGGATGCAGAACAGGTCCATCCTCCCCCAAAAATTCCCCATGCCATCTCCCCCACCTGCCAACCCTTGGCAAGCCCTGCCCCACCACTAATCTACTCTTCATCACAATGATAACGACTTATTGAGAATGTCATGTAAATGAAAGTGTATATTACAGGACCTTGTGAAACTAGCTTTTCATTCAATACAAAGCCTTTGAAATTCATCCAAGTTATTGTTGTATCAATAGTTTCTTACTTGTTGTTACTGACAACTATTATATTGTATGGCTACACCCTGCAAAAGACATTTATCTTACTTCCAGCTTTTGGCAATTAGGAATAGAGTTGCTGGCCAGGCGTGGTGCCTCACACCTGTAATCCCAGCATTTTGGGAGGCTGAGGTGGGTGGATCATTTGAGGTCAGGAGTTTGAGACCAGCCAGGCCAACATGGTGAAACCCCATCTCTACTAAAAACACAAGAATTAGCCTGGCATGGTGGCACACACCTGTAATCCCAGCTGCTTGGGAGGCTGAGGCAGGAGAATCGCTTGAACCTGAGAGGAAGAGGTTGTAGTGAGCCGAGACTATGCCACTGCACCCCAGCTTGGGCAACAAGAAGACTCTGTCTCAAAAAATAAAAATTAAAAAAAAAAAAAAGACTAGAGTTGCTATATACATTGATATACAGGATTTTATGTGGAAATAAGTTTTCATTTCTCTAGGGTAAATGCCCAGAAATGGGATTGCTGAGTCATGTGGTAACTTTATATAACTTTGTAAGAAACTGTCAAACTCCTTTTCAAAGTGGCCGTGCCATTTTGCATTCCCACAAGCAGTGTATCAAAGTTCTGCTTTCTCCGTATCTTAACCAGCACTGTTATATGTCAGTGTGTTTTATTCTATAAGTATGTAGTCATTTTCATTGTGGTTTTTATTTGCATTTCTGTAATAGCTTATAATGTTGAGTATATTCTCACATGTTTATTTTCTATCCATATATCCTCTTTGGTGAGGTGGCTGTTAAGGTCTTTTGTTCCTTGTTTAACTGGGTGTTTATTTTCTTCTTTCAAGCTGTAAGATTTCTTTATATATTCTGAATATGATTCCTTTGTTGGATATGTGATCTGCAAACATTTTCTCTTAGTTTGTAGCTTGTTTTCATCCTCTTAACAACAGTTTATTTTTGAAGTGCAAAAGTTTTTAATTTTGATAAAATCCAATTTATTATGTTTTTCTTTTATTAATCATTCTTTTGGTGTCATGTCTAAGAATTTTTGCCTAGCTCCATGTCATAAATTTTGTTGTATTTTGTCCTAAAAGTTTTATAGTTTTGTATTTTATCTTTGGATCTATTATCTATTTTGTGTTAATTTTTGAAGTTTAGGTCAGGTTTTTTTTTTTTTTTTTTTTGAGACAGAGTCTCGCTGTGTCACCCAGGCTGGAGTGCAGTGGCGCGATCTTGGCTCACTGCAAGCTCCGCCTCCCGGGTTTACACCATTCTCCTGCCTCAGCTTCCGAGTAGCTGGGACCACAGGTGCCCGCCACCACGCCCGGCTATTTTTTTGTATTTTTAGAGACGGGGTTTCACCGTGTTAGCCAGGATGGTCTCGATCTCCTGACCTCGTGATCCGCCTGTCTCGGCCTCCCAAAGTGCTGGGATTACAGGCTTGAGCCACTGCACCCGGCCCAGGTTCTTTTTTTGCATATAAATATATAATTGTTCCAACACTGCTGTGGTCTCAACATGCCCCCCATACATATGTTAAAATTTAATCAACGATGTAATAGTATTAAGGGTGAGATCTTTTTTTTTTTTTTTTTGAGACAGAGTCTTGCTCTGTCGCCCAGGCTGGAGTGCAGTGGCACAATCTCGGCTCACTGCAACCTCTACCCCCCGGGTTCCCACCATTCTCCTGCCTCAGCCACCCGAGTAGCTGGGACTACAGGCGTCTGCCACCACGCCTGGCTAATTTTTTGTATTTTTAGTAGAGACGGGGTTTCACCGTCTCTTACGCCTGAACTCACTATTCTGTTCTACTGAGCTATGTGTCTATTCCTTTACCAATACCACCCATTAATACCTCTGCAATTAATGTAGCTTTACAATAAGTCTTAAAATCAGGTAGTGTGGCTCCTCCAATTTTATTCTTCCTTTTGAAAATTGTTTTAGCCATTCTAGTTCCTTTACCTTTCCATATAAATTTTATAATCAGCTTGCCTCTATTGACTAAATTTTGATTGGCAGTGTATTGCATTTATAGATCAAATTAGCAGAAATTGATATCTTAATATGTTGAGTCTTTCAATCCATGAACATTGTATGTGTCTCTATTTATTTAGGTCTGTTTAAATATGTTCATTGGAATTTTGTAGATTTTGGGATAAAGATCCTTTATATGTTTTATTAGCTTTACATATAAGTATATAATTTTCTTGGAAGCAATTGTAAATGGCATTTAAAAATTTTTGGCTTACAACTAACTGTACATTGCTACTACATAAAAATATTAAAATATGTGTGGTGACTTTGTATTCTGTGACCTATTACACTCATTTGTAAATTTTAGGAGCATTGATATGGTTTGGCTGTGTCCCCACCCAAATCTCATCTTGAATTATAGTTCCCATAATCCCCATGTGTAGTGGGAGGGACCCAGCGGGAGGTAACTGAATCATGAGGGTGGTTCTCCCATGCTGTTCTCATGATAGTATGTTCTCATGAGATCTGATTTTTTTTTTTTTTAAGAGGATTCCCCCTTTGCTTGGCTCTCATTCTTCTCCCTCCTATAGCCATGTGAAGAAGAATGCATTTGCTTCCTTTTCTGCCATAATTGTAAGTTTACTGAGGTCTCCTTAACTATGTGGAACTGTAAGTCAATTAAATCTTTTTTCCTTTATAAATTACCCAGTCTCAGGTAGTTCTTCACAGCAGCATGAGAATGGACTAAAACAAGCTTTTTTCCCTTTCACATTCTTTAGGATTTTCTATATACATGATCATGTCATCTTCAAATAGTGATAACTTTATTTCTTTTTCTTCACTGATTGAAGGTCTTCTTTAGAGCTAGGGCTTCCAGTATAATGTTAGATTAGGAGTGTTGGGAATGGACATTCTTGTGTTATTCCCAGTCTCAGGGACAAAACATTCAGTTTTCACCTTTAAGTATAATATCAACTGTAGAGTCTTTGTAGATGAACTTTATTATGTTGATAAAATTCCCTCCTATTCATACTCTGCTGATAGGTTTCTTTATCCATCATAAATGGATGTTAAATTTTGCCAGATTTCTTTGTTGCATCAATTGACATGATTATGTAGATGTTCTCCTTTGTTTATATGGTGTATTACATAATTATTTTTAAATATTGAGCCAGGCATGTGTGCCCCAGATAAACTCACTTGGTCATGGTATATTATTATTTTAAAAATATATTGCTGCACTGTTTGCTAATATTTTGTTGAGGATTTTCATGTCTAGGTTCATGAGAGATATTGTTACGTAGGGTGGTTTTCATTTTCAATATTTGTCTGGTTTTGACATCAGGGTAATGCTGGCCTAAAACAAACTGAGAAGTGTTCCCTCTTCTATTTTCTAGAAGAATTGTATAGAGTTGGTGTTCTTTTTGAAATGTGTGGTAAAATTCTACCAGTGAAACCATCTGTACCTGAACATTACTTTTTCAGAAGGTTTTAAATTAAGAATTGAGTTGGCAGTTATCTATTTCATCTTGTGTATGTTTTGGTGGCTTGTGGTGTTGAAGAATAGTTTCATTTCATCCAAGTTGTTCAAATCTCATCCAAATTTATATGTGTAGAATTGTTCAAAGTATTTTCTTATACATTTAACATCTGCAGTTTCTGTAGTGATGTCCCCTCTCTTCCATTTCCAACATAAGCCCTTTTTCTTGTTTTTTTCCTGTCAATTTTGTTTGAGTTTCATCAGCTTATTAATTTTGCCCATTATTTTTGTTTTCAATTTCTTTGATTTCTGCTTTTTCAATTTCCTTTTGGTTTTTTTTTTCTAGTTTATTAAAGTAGAACAATTTGAGACCTTCTTTCTTTTCCCATATGAGCGTTTAATGCTATAAATTTCCCTTGAAACACTGCTTTTTTAGCTGCATCCCACAGATTTTATGTTACATATTCATTTTTGTTCCACTCAAAATACTTTCTTACTTCCCTTAAAATTTTCTCTTTGACTCACAGATTATTTATACATGTGTGGGTTAATTTCCAAGTACTTAGGGAAGTTTCCAGTTATTTTTCTGTTAGTAATTTTTAGTTTAATTCCATTATGGTCAGAAAACGTACTTTATGTGAGTTCAATCTTTTTATTGAGGTATGCTTTAAGACACAGGATATAGTCTACCTTGAGGAATTTTCCATATGTGGAAAGAAAGCATACTTTGCTATTGTTGAGAATCCTATAAATGTCCGTTAGATTCAGGTCAAGCAACGTCTGGAAGACTGGAGGAGAAAGTGATAAACTCACAGTCAGTTGTATCATATCATACATCTAATTCTAATATTATTCCTCAATACACTGTGATTTACTTTTTAGGGTCCTCAAATAGCTGCTGCATGCATTCTCTCCATGTTTTGGAGCTACACTCAGTGGGAGAGGCAGTGTGGAATGTGCTTTCTTCATCTTATCTGGAATTGGAACTTGTTGATAACCTTTAATTCAGCCATCTCACTCTGGAGAAGCCGTTCTTAGGTGATAATCTAGAAGAAATGCATGCATATGTGTTTTACTAATAGCAATATTTAGAAATAACTTATATGGCCAAACTCTGAGAGAGTAAATGCATCATACAATAAAATATAGCTTAGCTATAGGGTAGCTATATAGAAGTAAAGAAGAGTGTCTGAGAAATGATGCTGAGTGAAACATAAACTTGGATCAGCATTATTTAATTAAAGAAAAATTCTACCAGTGGGAAAAAATACATGTATATATAAGGAATATATAAGGAGTAGTTGAAAATAGTTCTGAAAATTCTAATTTTTTTCTATTAGAGAAAAATCATTTATTTGCTAACAAGGAATAAAAAGGAATTCTTAATTGAAGAATTAGAGTAGACCTTGATCTTTTGCAGAAATGCAAAGATATCTGAGTCACACAACTTAGACAATTAACATTTTCTAGAAAGAAGTGTCAATGTTGTGTTTCCATTTTATTAGTGGTTGCCACATTCTTTCTTGTCTTCAAGTTTCATGCCAGGAGGCAGAAATATTTCCTTGATGTTGTGGGAGTCTGTGAGAAACATGGTAACACATTTGATTGTCATGCTCCAACTAGCTGTGGGCAGAAGCCCATATTCCAGGGTTGTACAGAAGCTTTCATCTATGAATGTGGCCTCACCATCTTCACTGGCCTTGTCTTGTTTGTCAACAGCTGCTGCTGTTGCTGCATGGAAACACTCAGCTATCTTCATGACAAATAGCTCAAAGTGCTCAGTGAGACCCTCTTAGAATGATCTATTTGGTCAAAGAGCTCATTATCTGCAGGTGATAACAGATACATGTGGGACTGATGTAAGTCACTTTCAGGAACTCCTTGACAAGCTTATCAAGGAGCCTGGATGTGTTCTGAGGTGGAAGACTTTCAAAAGCTTTTGTTATATAGACATCACCAAGAATTTTTTGAGTTTCTTCAGTTCCAAAGAGGTTAGTTTCTGATAGCATCACACCCAGCACTTTTTCAAGCTCTTCTACCACGCTGATTCTCCAGAAGGGTGAGAAGTCAACCCATAGGTTTGGTTTTCTGAGCCATCTGGATGGTGGGTGACCTTGTAACCACCTGTGATGTGCTTCATCCCTGACATAATCTTATCTTGGATTTCAATGAGATCATGATAGTCTGCACAGACCATGTAGGGTAGCAAATCAAATACATTCTCTTATTCCTTAACTGGCATCCAATTGCATAAATCCAGTCAATGCTACTAACCAGCATCTTAAGGTAGAGCCCTGGAGCAATTCTCAAATACAAGTTAATGCCCAGCTTGTTGTGGCAGGTGATGAAAGGCTTAGCCCCTGCAACCCCGGGATGACGTTCATCATGAGGGTTTCAATGTCTAGAAATCTCAACTCATCCAAAAACCTTCTCACATATGTGGTGATCTTAGGGTAGATGATACACTGGTTTCTCAGAAAGTCACTCAGGATCAAGCCCAAGTACTCAAATAATATTGGGTCTCCTTTTCTTTGAGGCTAAAGTAAGGATGGGGCAACCTGTGAGCCAGGAGACAGCCGTGCAATTTTGCAAGGGCTGATGCTGAGCTCACCCTTCTTGCTGTTTCCCAGATTTTCCTGGACTCTGAGTATGTCTCCCTGAGGCAGTTTATTTATTGACTTATAATTCCTAGACCTGGCCATAATTGCAACTTCACCCTGGTCCGTGGGGGGTCACCAGAAGATGAACTTTCCCCAGCTCTTTTGGCATGGATCTTCAGGGTGACATCAGTCAGGTGGCCCCAGGCTGCAGGCGACTGCACTCCTGGATGAAGCAAGTGAGTGATGTCCACATGGAAGCTGCAGGGGCCTTCCCCAGTAACCTTCGGCGGTGGTCTGCGCTGGGGGAACCTGTAAGGGGACTCCGAGTTTCCATTCGAGGCCATAGTCAGTGGTGTGGCTGACGGCACCAGCCGCGGCTGGCCTAGCTGTTGCTCACTGAGCTCCGGCTTGGCCCCCTTGAGGCTACTTTCTTCTCTTCAGCTCATTCCTGTCAGTTGGGGATCACCGCCGCCCACTTCCGCTTCGGAGCCCTGTCCTGCAGGCACCTTTTCTGAGGCCTGGGGTGAGGAATTCGAGACCCCTCAGCCATTTCCAGGTTCGACCGCAGCCCCGCCCGCCTCGTCAGGGGAGAGGGGGCTGGCGCCATCCGCGCAGAGCTGCTGCGGCTGCGTAATCGCGGCCTGGTGTCAGCGCGCTCCTCCTACTGCGCAGGCGCAGTGCTGGGTTCGCGGCCCAGCCTCAGTGCTAGTCCTCCTGCTGCGCAGGCGCAGTACTGGGTTCGTGGCCTGACGTAGGTTGTGCGCCTGCGCGCTGGCGCTCTAGGCTGTGGCTCTCAGCAACTACGGAGGGCAAGGCCGGAGGCGGGCTGAGGGCGTGGGAGGGCACGGGAGGGCACGATCTCAACTTACTGCAACTCGGCGAGGCACTGGCCGAGGCCATGATTATTGGTTTTTAGGTTAGCATTTTATTATTAAATGGACTTAACTCTGGCAGAAGCCCTGTGACCGTCAAGGGACTTGGGCGCATCCCTCCCCGCTGAGTCCTCGCTGGGAAGGAGTCAGCGCGGGGGCGGTACTGATGTCCCTGTGGACAGGACTCGGCCGAGCCCTCGATTCGCCGGACCCCGCCCCGGAAAGCCCCCGCGCGCTGCCCCTTCCTCCAGGCCGCCCCCTGGAGCTCGGGCCAGCCAAGGGCTGTGGTCTGAGCTCCTTCCCCACAGCCCAGCCCCAGCTCTTACCGTCTTGTCAATGTCCTCGAAGACCTCGCGGGCCTCTTCGTATGAGCAGGTCTCTTCCATGCACTCTCTTTCAAGGTTTCCTTTCTTCAGCTCTTCAAGAAAGGAATTGGACCTCCTGACCCTCGCCAGGACGTTGTTGGCCTGCTCCCTGCGGATGAACACTGGAAGGCAGGAAGGACAGGGTTAAAAGCTCCGGTCGCCCTCACCCAGGTTCCCCTTCACCCAGACTCCCCTCACCTGGGCTCCCTTTCACCGAGACTCCCCTCACCTGGGCTCCCGCTCACCCGGGCTCCCCCTCACCCGGGCTCCTTTCACCCAGATTCCCCCTCACCCGGGCTCCCCGTTACCCAGACTCCCCCTCACCTGGGCTCCCCCTCACCAGGGCTCCTCCTCACCCGGGCTCCCCCTCACCCGGGCTCCTTTCACCCAGACTCCCCCTCACCCGGGCTCCCCTCACCTGGGCTCCCCCTCACCCGGGCTCCCCCTCACCCGGGCTCCTCCTCACCCAGACTCCCCTCACCTGGGCTCCCCCTCACCCGGGCTCCCCTCACCTGGGCTACCCCTCACCCGGGCTCCTTTCACCCAGACTCCCCCTCACCCAGACTCCCCTCACCCGGGCTCCCCCTCACCCGGGCTCCCCCTCACCCGGGCTCCTCCTCACCTGGGCTCCCGCTCACCTGGGCTCCTTTCACCCAGACTCCCCCTCACCCGGGCTCCCCGACTGCGATGCCCCTTGCCACACCCACATCACAAAAGGCGGATCATTCTCTTGTAAACCAAAAATAAAATTCTAAGCCCCCAACTCACTGAGTGGACCGCTGCTCTCTGCCAAGGGAATTCCATAGGAACCTGAAAGACTAGTTGAGGCTATGAGGGGAAGTGGGTCCCACCTGCCTCATTATTTCTTTCTCCCGTTGGAATTCAGGCACAGCTGACCAGCATTCACATTAAGAGACCTTAAGGCTGACCAGATTGTTTGTAGCAATAAGATACCAGTTTCCAACCTGATTTCTCTAGTATAGGACCACATGACATATAGCAGTCCCTAAAACAAATGATTTTACTCCAAATTGTATTTCTTTGACATATTTTGAAATGGCCCTGCAAAGCTGTTTCAGGGAAATCCACATTCTGTAGAGAACCCCCTTACCTTTCCAGGTCTTTTTCTGAGCTGAGAGTCTAGCACCTTTTTTTTTTTTTTTTTTTCTCTTTAAGATGGTGTTTTGCTCTGTCACCCAGGCTGGAGTGCAGTGGCATAATCTCAGCTCACTGCAACCTCTGCCTCCCAGGTTCAAGCCATTGTCTTGCCTCAGGAGGAGATTCTCCTGTCTCAGCCTCCCGAGTAGTTGAAAATATAGGCAAGCACCACCACACCCAGCTAATTTTTGTATTTTTAGTAGAGATGGAGTTTCACCATGTTGGCCAGGCTGGTCTTGAACTCCTGACCTTAAGTGATCCACCCGCCTCAGCCTCCCAAAGTGCTGGGATTACAGGATGAGCCACGGTGCCTGGCCATGAGTGTAGCACCTTTTAAAGGTCCAAGAGGAAACAGTTGCCATCTCTTGCCTCTAAGAGTGGCCACCTGTGAGTCTTCATCTACATGACAAGAACCTTGGTCTTTATCTCTTATCTTAACCCAGATACTCCTTTCTGTTTATTCCAGGTCTTTAGATAATAACTTTCTTTTTTCTTTTTTTTTTTTTTGGACAGTCTTGCTCTGTCACCCAGGCTGGAGTGCAGTGGCACGATCTTGGCTCACTGCAAGCTCTGCCTCCCAGGTTCACGCCATTCTCCTGCCTCAGCCTCCCAAGTAGCTGGGACTACAGGTGCCCGCCACCTGGCCCGGCTAATTTTTTTTTTTTTTTTTTGTATTTTTAGTAGAGATGGGGTTTCACCGTGTTAGCCAGGATGGTCTCGATCTCCTGACCTCGTGATCCGCCTACCTTGGCCTCCCAAAGTGCTGGTATTACAGGCGTGAGCCACCGTGCCCAGCTGATAATAACTCTTTCAACTGATTGCCAATCAGAATATCTTTGAAGCCACCTAGGACCTGGAAGCCCCCACCTTCCCCTTTTCTGGAACGAACCAGTGTACACCTTATGCTTATTGACTGGCGTCTGCATGTAACTTCTGTCCCCCTAAAATACATAAAATCAAGCTGTGACCCGACCACCTTGGACACATGTTCTCAGGACCTCCCAAGGCTGTGTCATGGGTCATGGTCCTCACATTTGGCTCAGAATAAATCTGTTCAAATATTTTACAGAGTTTGGCTTCTTAGTCAACACTTTCCTCAGGCACTTTGGGGACTGTGCAGGGAAATGCCCATCTCCCTCCCCCGCCCAGTTCTCTATGAGGTGCAACATGAGGCACCTGCTCTAGACCCGCGCACCCTTCTCTGGAGAAGTAGACACATCCCATCCAATCAGCTCACCAGCCTCCTCACATGCTCATGCTGGCTCAGGCTGGCCACTCAAGCCCCCTTCCTTGAATTCTCCCTCTCCAGGGTGCTTTCAGCCCACTCTGCTCTGTGCTTTGGCTCAAACTGTGCCCCTTCAGCCTGGCCCCACTCGTCTTTAAGGTCTTTGCTCTTTGTTATGTGGGGATTGGTGGTGCTGTTTCGATTACAAACTATAAAAGTACAATTTATAAAGTGCCAGGACACACATACTTGCCAACTTTCAAGAAATAGTACTTACTAGTATTTCCTAAAAAACAGTACTTAGTACAAAGTGTTCTATTTGATTCTACTCTTTTTTTTTTTTTTTAATTTTAATACTGAGTTGATTTCATGACTGGCAAATGAGTCTTGATCTGCTGGTTAAAATGCCCTGGATCTGAGAGTCTGTGTCCCTCGCAGGGTGTATGTCTGTGGGCTGTGCTGTTCCCATCTCTCTGCCTGTGTCTCCTCTGTCTCTCACCCACTCCTCCTCCTCTTTTCATTGTGATAGCCTCAGTTTCTTTTCTTGGCCCTCTGTAGTCTTTTTCTGTACTTTTTTCCAGTGAAAAATTAAGTGTCTCACTACGAGAAAGATGACTCTTCCAATTGATCTCTCTAGCACTGACTTTTGTCCTGAGTTCCATGTTTTCAACTCTCACTATGACAGATGCCTTCCCTCATCTCGGAACTCCAAACTCTCCATGTCCAACATTTAAAACAAGACAATCTTGAGTTTCAAAAACATCTTAGTCACTTATTTATTATTGGCAGATGGGAATTATAATACCTACTCTTCGAGTTGTTTTAAAGATTGTGTAAACTAGTGTTGAGTTTGGAGTTTGGTATACAGAAGGTGCTCAGTAAATCTTGGCTTCATTCCTACCTCCAGTTACTTTACCTTCCAAATTCCCCATTTCTTTTAGTGACACTGACATTGTCCCACCAGCGCTAGGCTTAGATTTATTATTTGTTGGCCCTGCCGCATTACTCTGAGTGTCTGCTCCACTCCCACGCACTTGCTCTGCAATGCAGCCCACACATGGCTCCTGCAAGTCTGCACACCTGGCTCCCTGCAACCTGCAGCCTCACGTCACCTCCGCTCCACAAAAGGCACTAAGGAAGCTGGGGGGCAGGGAATGCCCATCTCCCTTGGGGCCCCTGGCTCTCGTGTTGGGATGCAGCCTCAGACAAGTTATCCAAGCCTGGCTTAGTGTTTCCCAAACTGGGACTTGCAGACCTCCTGGGCTCCAGTTGGGGTCTCAGTGTTCTAATGCATTTCCACGTGAACACCTCTCTTGGTCCCTTCTCTCTTCCCCTTGGTCTCCTTCCTTGTGGCCATATTGACATACACCTGGTTTTCTCTCTGCTGCCCTAGAGCCACAGTGACGGTTCACAGACTTGCCACAAGGCTTGGTCCCCACTCAACCAGGGCCTGACGTGCTCACTGTCTCTGGTCAGTCCCTCGCGCCTCCTCTGACCTCTTAGAGGAACTCGCTGTTCTGCAATGCCAGCCACAACTCTGTTCCCCTTGGCATCCACCCCCGGGCATCCCCAGGCTGACTGACCACTAAGAATGCACTTTTCCTTTGCAGCCCTTGTCCGATTCCCGCCTTTTCCCATCTCCCTGAAACCTGCTCAGCTCTCCCCAGCTCATGGGGGTGGGACACTGCCTATAAGGTTGAGCTGGACTGTGTGGGGAGGAGGATACAGGTGGCAGGTACGGGGTGGAAAGGGTGATGCAAGGAAGTCAAGGACCACCCAGAATCTGCCTCTAGTGGTCTTGGAACAGAGTCCAGGGTCTTCCCATGGCCAGGCCTCCCAGGCCGCACCACCTTCAACCCTGCCCTCATTCATCTCTCTCTGCCACACTGGGCTCTGTGCTGACCTTGGCTGAGCCCAACACTCACACTCCACGACTTTTGCACCGGTCACCTCCCTGTCGAACATTCTTTCCACAGATACCCACGTGGCTCAACCCAGCTCCCCCTCCCCGTGAGATCCTCCCTGACCACGCCCTCTGACATTGCCCCAACTCGTGTCTCTTCCATCCCCTTAACACTGTGCTATTTGTCTTCTAGCGCCGAACCCCTCTCTGACATTACGTGCTGACAGGCTCATCCTTCCCTCCGCTGGAAAAAGACGTGGCGCGTTTGGCCCCAGCTGTTTCCCCGTGCCTAGCACGGCCGGAACTTAACCAATATGTGCTGAGGGAATGAAGGAAAGACTGCACACCTGGCTCGGCCCTCTGGACTGAACCTGGGCGCTTCTGCTATGGCTGAGTCGCATCAATGCTTCATTCAGACTGAGCAGGCCAGGCCTCGGCCACGTGGCCACACTTTCTGATGTGAATAAAATGGGATTGGCAAAACGAAATGAAAACGTGCCAAGGTTTTTAGACACTTGTCTCCAGAAATTAATGGAACACTCCAGAGTTCTGATATGGAGCGTCCAGATTGGTAGACGTTTGTTGTGTGGGTTTGTTTCTTCAGAAGCCGTGGGGAGCATTGCAGTCCTTGAGCACACGGTTGTGTTTGTGGTTTTGGCAACATCAGTGAATTCCATAGTGTGCAACTGCATTTGAGCAAGTTTTATCAGCAAGCAAAATTTTCAGTCACTAAGGTCCAAACTCATGAAGAAGGGACTTAAACTTGCTGAATGTAAAGACTGAAACTGAAGCCACGTAGCTTTAATGATTGCCAGTGCAACAGTGGTGGTTTAAAGGCTGGCACTGCAGGTGCTCTGCATATTCTGATTTTATTAACATAAAAAATTGGATTGCAGGAAACACTTACAGGTGGCAGGACAGGGCTGAATAACATCCCTGCAAATTCATGTCTTTCCCAGAGCCTCAGAACGTGACCTCAATTGGAAATAGAACTTTTGTGATGTATTTAGTTAGGAAGACATTTTATGGGATAGGGTGAGCCCTAAATCCAATGACTGGTGTCTTTCTGAGAGAAAAGAAGACAGAAAAACAGCCATGGTGAGAACCCCACTCGATGATGGAGGCAGCGATGGGAGCAATGCTCCCAAAAGCCACGGGCTCTGAAGCCACTGGCACCCCGAGGCCGGGAGACAGGCTCGGAGCAGACTCTCTCCCAGCCTCTGGAGGAACCAGCACCACTGACACCTTGATTTTGAACTTCCAGCCTCCAGAGCTGTGGGAGAAACATTTCTGTTGCTTTAAGCTACTTGGTCCATGGTCTTTTCTTATAGCAGTACCAGCAAAGCAGTGCTGAGGTCCCACTGTCCCAGAAGAGCTTCCGTGACAGGCAGGACAGCCGAGTTCATTTAAAGGCTGAACTGCAGATGCTGTGCGCATTCCGATTTTATTAAAATCAAAAGTGTGCACAGCAGGGTCCTGGCTGGGACCTTCTGGGGCCTGTGTTCAGCCCCACCCACCCCACAGTGCAGCTGCCGAGGTCTCAGGCGGAGTAGGGGAGGGAGATGGCCTGGCCCTGGCTCTCTGGGGCTCACCATGTCCACCCAGGGTCCAGGCCGGCCCCCGGAGACACCACAGGCCATGGTCATGGGTCAGGTCTGCATCACACAGCTAAGGGTGTCAAGACCCTGTGGACCAGAGGTCCGTGAGGTGGGCGCCTGCATTTCCCATTGGCAGGAAGGGAGGCTGGCGCTCCACCAGGACCCCGCGTGACTCCCCTAGTTTCCTCCTGTGGGTCTGGGTGGGCTCCTGGCCTGTCCTCTCATCTCCACCCTCTGCTTCTTCCCAGGAAGAGGAGTCCTGCCAACTTCCACTCCCAAGAAGCCAGAGCAGCTTCCAGAGCCTCGGGCTGGGCTTAGGATCTCAGAAGCCCCGAGCATTCTGGTTGCAGAATTTTCTACCAATGCAATGAAGCATCTGTCTGTTTGCAGAGTGGCTTTGCTGTGGACGATGACGGCATGGGCCCTTCCAGGGCCTTGTTGCACCTGCGCTGATCTCATTGCACCACACGCATCACGGTGGGCTCCTGCACGGGGCGGTGTGGCCTGAGGGGCAGGGAGAAGGCTGGGCGAGACGGAGCCACACAGTACCCCATGAAGAGTTCCGTTCTGTGCGGGAGACGGGAAGACATGGCTCAGGGGACAGAGGCTGGGGAGGGTAGGGGACTGAGGGTAGGATGGAGAAGACCCCCGGGTGATGTGACTGGAGCTCCAGGCCACCAGGCGGAGGGGCCGTTTAGGTCAGCGATGCACTGATGATCCACTCAGCCTTCCCGGGAGTCTCCCCTTTCCACCCCACGAGGGTCTCCCCTGCTCCATCTCTCCCTCACACACTCCCTTCCCAGGCCTGGGTCCCCTTGGTGCCCCTGCCTGTCCACTTTATCCAGGATGCAAACAAGTCTAGGGTCCCCGTCTCTCGTGTCCCCACCAGAGGGGCCTCCTCTTCCTCCGCTGCCCCCAGCCTTGCCTGGCTTCTGCCCTTTCTAGGCCTCTGCTTTTGGAGAGGCCTGGGGGTCCTGGACAGCCCTGCTGCTCCCACCTGTCCAGCTGTGCATTAGGCAGCCCCTTCCCAGGCGGAGCCAGTCCCAGGGTGGTGGCACTGGCTCGGCTCAGCCTCCTCTTCCCTGGGAGCTCCTCTGCTGTGCCCCTCGTCCTGTGCCTCCCTGTGGTGGCAGACGGCCAACTGTCCTGTCTTTGCCTGCTCCCACCTCTCCCTCTGTCTCTGTCTCCCTGTCTATCTCTGTCTTTGCCTTTTGGCCTCCCATCTCACTGTGTCTCCGTTTCTCCCTCCCTCTCCCTCTCTCTCTCGCTGACTCCGTCCTTGTGTTTTTGTCTCTGTGACCTCTGATCCTCCCGTCTGACTCTCAGCCACAGGGAGCCACAGCTGGCCTTGAGGACGCCCTTGGCTGGAAAGGCCAAGCCCAGCCATCTGAGGCCAGCCTCTGACAGAGGCCAAGACACCCACTGTCCAGGCTGCGGAGACGAGAGGGTTTCCCCAACTGCCGCCCCTCCCTGCTCCCCAGGGCTGCCTTTGGGCCTGAAGGGCGGGGGGCACTTACGACTTTCCCCGGGCAGCAGGAGGCTGGCCAAGAAGGCACTGAGCAGGACGAGGTGCAGTGGGCGCCCCATGGTGTGGCTGAGTACCGTGTGCCTGTCCTCACTGGGACAGGCTGCCGGAGCAAAGTCCACGCCCCGGCCAGGATGGCTGTTGTGCGGCTGCTTGTCACTTGGCTTAGGCCCCCTGATTGGAGCCGAGGCCCGCTGGCGACGCAGGGGAATGACCACGCTGGGAACACAGCCACTCTGGCCCCACCTTCCCCAGGCAGAGCTGGGCAGCCGGAGAGGCCCCGCAGAACCTCATCCTCATCGGTCACCAGGTCCGCGGGCGCGGGGACTTTCTGTTCTAAGAATAAAAACATCATTTCATGCTTGTTTTGTAGTTTCCAGATGTTTACATCTAGCTCTCAGTCCTCACAATCACATAAAAATATCATTTTTCCAGAACAGAAAACTACGTCTCGAGAGCACAGAAGCCGGAGCCCGGGGCCACCGGCAGTGAGTGTGGGGTCTGAGCCCAGGACTTCTGCCCCAAGGCCCTGCTTGCTTCTGGGCGGGCCCTTCCGCTCACGGCCATTCTCTGGGTGGTGTCAGGTGGTCTGATGTCACAGGGGGGCTTGGCATCTGCACCACGGTCTCCCACAGGCCAGGCTGGTACCTGCCCCACCCACCCCCAAACCTTCTGTGTCCACATGGTCCCAACATGTACTTCTGTGGGGAGTGACCCTCCCCGACCATCTGGAGGGACAGGCTCTGTCTGAAACCCCTCCTGACCTGCCCACCGCTGGCCACACTGTTCCGAGGCTGAGAGGGCTTCTGGGCTCATTCTCCAGCACAGAAACCTCCTGTCACCAGGTCCCTGAGCGTCTCCGCTCAATGGCTGTGGGAGTCACCGGGAGGTGCAGCCAGGATTTTTGCTTCTGGGGTCCCTGGAATAAATGGTCTAAAACTTGGCCAGTGTGGCAATCACTACCTGCTATGCCGTAGTGGCCGGAGCAATGCCCCTAAAACCCACAGTGCTGGCCACTGCCTCACGGTGTGTCTGCCTTGATGTGTTGCCCGTCTCGCAGCCACCTGCACCTGGGCCTGGTGTGCACACATTGTGCGTAATTGTGCCTGGCACACAGGAGGTGCTCACTGGGCCCCACCCGACTACACAAACTGATGGCACTGGGTGCCAACACCAGGGTGGCCTCCCACGGTGGGCACCACGCACAGCCCAGTCCTCTGAGAGGGGCCTTCCTGGTGGCACCAGATGTCTGACTCCTGCCTCTCCTGGTCTCCACACTCCGACATCGCCTCTAGGCACGTTTGTATGGAGAGACCAATGTGGTGTGTGCACCAGCAGCAGGATGCTCATGGCAGACATGCAGTCTTTGTCATCAACGCTGGGTGGTGATGCTGGCTTTGGAGGCCCGAGCCTGCCGCCTCGTCCCACCCTGTCGCAGGCCCATGGCCAGTGGCCTCCCTGTATTCTATCTCGCCACTCACAGAAAGCTGGAGCTGAGCCATGGCAGGTGGCACGTCCCATAAGAAATGTAGCCTTCGAGGGTGCCCAGGCCCTTCAGCAAAGTTTCTGGAGAGTCCTGGGCCCCCTCCTTCAGCAGCACCGTGAGGTGGGTGCCTGCATTTCCCATTGGCAAGAAGGGAGGCTGGCACCCCACCAGGACCCCTCATGACTCCCCAGTCACTCGGACAAAAGAGAAAGCAGAGCCAGCTCTGACCTGATCAGGGCCCGCCACTGGCCCCCGTCCCTGTGTGGGGGCATTAGGAACTGGGGTCTGGCCAGGGTCAGCAGCATCTTCGGCAGAGGTCCTGACACTAATCATGCTGGGCTTGGCGGGTCAGCTGGTCTGTCTGGCTGGACATCTCTGTCACAGCCACTCCATGGACACTAACGTGGGTGTGTTCCCATAAAACTTTATTTACAAGAGCAGGGTGGCTTGGAAGCAGCCCTCGGCTGTAGTTCACGGACCCTGTCTGCTCTAAATTAGATGTTGCCTGAGTGCCCCTGAGGTGGGTTGCTGGTGCCTGCCTTGCTGCTGTGAGCGCCACTGGTGCCCAGGACGGCCCTGCAGGGATGGCATTGAGTTCGCTCTCTGAGCCATGCTTGCCGGAGTCTTGAGTGCGGGCAGTGTCTGTCACCTCCCCATTTCTCTGCTCGTGTTTCTCATTCTTCCCCCACCACCCTGGGGACTCAGCAAGAGTGCAGCTTGCCAGGTCCTCCCACTGCAGCCAGGGCCTGGGAACCTGCATTTAGTGGTATGTCCCTGATTCTCGAGCAGGTGCTCCCAGGGTCTCTGCGAAATATCATTGACAAGGGCTGTGGCAGGGAGAGAACATCCAATTCCACAGGGTCCTGGGAGCTACAGCCTCAAACATCTATCAAAGAGCTTTTGTTTTTAAAAAGAACAGCTGCCATGTGAGGGTTCATTTCAGTGATGCTGAAAACTGTGAAAGAAAAAAGCATCTCAGAGGATGAGCACTGGGGGCTCTGAAAATGAATCACAGGCTACACGGTGGGTGGCAGGCCCCACAGGCGTGCGGAGGAGATGCAGCCATTTATTGTGAAGTTGGGAAGCCGGTGGGGAACGGCCTGTGCAGCCCGGCACATTTGGGGGAGAGTTTGGGGCATTTGCCAACATGCATGGTGATGCTTCTGAATTGTCTGAAATGAAGATGATAATGGATAAGAACGAGAAAAGTGAGAGCTAAACAACCGCCTTTGGAGGACAGCACACATGGAGTCAGCATCGGTGTGCATGCATCCGTGTGTACATATCTGTGTGTGTACATTGGTGTGTGTGCACTCATCCATGTGTGTGCATATCTGTGTGCATCTGTGTGTGTGCATATCTCTCTGCATCCGTGTGTGTGCGCATTGGTGTGGTGTGCACGCATCTGTGTGTGCACATATCTGTGTATATGCATCCGTGTATGTGCATATCTCTATATGTGTGTGTGTGTGTGTTTGCATATCTGTGTGTGACCCTCTGTGTGTGCATCCGTATGTGTGCATATCTCTGTGTGTGTGCACTGGTGTGTGTGTATGCATCCACATGTGTACATGCCTCTAGTGTCTCCAGCAATGAAGGCAGAACAGCAGCCTGAGGCCAGCAGATCACCGGCAGGTGGGCTTGGCTGAAGAGAGATAAGGAGGCTCAGCTGGGCTGTCTGCCTCCAGGACAACCGCGGCATTCCCCTGCCCCTCTGTCCAGCACCTGTCTGCCTCTGCATCTCATCTTTTCGATTCCTTCTCTGTGTCTCTATTAAGCTCTTTGAATCTTGGAGGCTCTTTGAGTCTCTCCATGTCCTCAGAATCTCTCCCTCAGTCTCTCTCTGTCTCTTTGTCTCTCTGTTTCTGTCTCTGTCTCCCTCCCCACCTCTCCCTCCCTCCCATGCCCTCCTCTACCCCATGAACTGCAGAAGAATCGATGGGATTTTGTGCCAGGACAGTTCTACACAGCCTTGGCTTTCTCTCCAGGGGGCAGGGCTGCTAGGCTAGGGAAATGGGGCTCGCAGGAGGACGCCTGGGCGTGGCTCTGAGTGCATGAGCTTTTGCAGCCACTCGATGTACTGGGAGACCCTGGTGTACACCCCGAAGTGGCCCACGGCCGCGCAGCCCTGGCCCCAGCTGACGATGCCTGTCAGGTACCACGTGCCCCGGTAGCGGGTGGCGTGTGGGCCTCCACTGTCCCCCTTGCAGGAGTCCCTGCTGCCGTCCGAGTAGCCGGCACAGAACATGTACTCCGTGATATTTGGGGAGGCTTCCGCCTTCTGTGACTGCTGCAGGCAGTCCTGGGTCATCAGCCGGGGCACGTTGAGGGCCATGAGCTCCAGGGCTGTGGCACCACGGTCCAGCAGCTGACCCCAGCCGCTGACCAACGAGAAGCGCACGAAGGCCAGCGTCCTCTCGGAGAACGTCCGTTCGGGCAGGCAGAGGGGCACCACATGGTCAGTGAGGACCACGGGCCGCTGCAGGCGGAGCAGCGCGATGTCGTGGTTGGTGG
Organism: Theropithecus gelada; assembly: GCF_003255815.1. Taxonomy (NCBI): domain Eukaryota; kingdom Metazoa; phylum Chordata; class Mammalia; order Primates; family Cercopithecidae; genus Theropithecus; species Theropithecus gelada. The sequence continues at coordinate 25,363 of NW_020257809.1, forward strand.
CGCCCAGGACATACGTGCTGGGGATGATGACCTGCGCCACCCGCCGGCTCTGCTCATCCCCTTCGTGCTCGCTGAGGTCATGCTCGCCTGGAAGGAGGGAGCTTTGCTCAGGCCCATCCCACTACCTGCTGCCTCGCCCCCTGGTGCATGGGGACGGGCTGTGGCCATTTCTAGGTCTGCAGGGACTGCAGTCTCCTTTTGGGGCGAGGGGGGCCTGCATCCAACCCCAAGGTGACCTGGCCAGCCTGCCGCAGGTGGCAGCCTGTGGCTCATGTGGGGACGTGTGAACTGGGGTGAATCTGGGGCCTGGGTGTTGAGGTGGGGAAGGGGTGCTGCGACCTGGCAGCTGGGGGGGGCAGGGCGTGCCCTGATTCTCCACAGTTCTTCCCAGCCAAGTGCCCGCCTGGGAATGTTCATCTCACCTGTAAACCCAGTAAGCACAGTCCCTGCCACCCAGTGGTCCCACGAAGCCCTGGGAGTTGCATCCTCCTATGGGCTCTTGGCCAGGTGAGGCAGGATGGGCAGAACCCCCGTCTTTTACCATTTTATTTGGGCATGGGAAAGTGGCTGAGAGGACGGTGGCCACAGCAGTCATGCCTAGCACAGTTGCTCCCCTTTAGGAGATGTCTGTCTGTCTGTGGAAGTGACAGCACGAAGCCTAGAGCTGCGGCCCCTGAGACACTTGAGAGCCGTGGTCAGACAGGGGAGAGTGGCGCCTACTCAGCACCATCGTCAGACGGGAGAGCGGCGCGTAACCAGCACAGCAGTCAGATGGGAGAGCAGTACCCACCCAGCAACGTGGTCAGACAGAGGAGAGTGGTACCTACCCAGCACCGCGGTCACACAGGGGAGAGCGACACCTACCCAGCACCGCGGTCAAGTTCCTCCAGCTCTTGATTTTGTCGAAACAGTGGGCCGCAGAGACCACCCAGATGGTGTTTATCAGGGTCCCTCCACACAGCTGAGCTCCATTCACCAACAACAGGACCTGGGCGGGGGGACAGGAGGCATGGAAGTCACATTACTGTCATTGTTTCTCTGATGACTCGCCCTCCCGGGCACGCCAAGGGACCTCTGGCATTGCACAATTTGTTTCTGAAATCCTGGGGTCTTTGCAGATCCCTCCCAGGCAAAGCTGCTCAGACCTGGCTCTGGGAGGCTGTGCCCCTCTCTAGCCTAGACGTGCTCTTGGGCACAGCCCAACAATACAAACGTCGCTGTGAGATTTCACTGTTCACCTCACGGGATCTTCACATAGCTTTGATCCAATGCTCCTGATTTTGCAAAGATCAGGCAAAGATCCCACCTCAAAGAGTAACAGTGAGGATGACGTGACAACTCGGGAGGGGCATCTCGCAGGGTTCTCTGCACAGGGTAGACCCTCAGCGAGTGTCGTCTTCTTTTCTCCTTCTTTGCCCCACTGAAAGCATGGGGGTGCAGCGAGCTGGAGGTTCTAGGTGGGCTGACTTGGAGCCTGGTGGCCTTGGGGCTGACCTGCCCATTTTCCCTTCCAGAGCTGTTGTTCAGCTCACATTCAAAAGGCTCCAAGACCCTCAGGGCTTGGAATCCTGAAGCCAAGGGAAGCCTTACCTGCCATGGACACTCCCCTTTGGGGCACACCCTGCCCCCGACAATTCGGCCTTGGGGTTTGCTGGCATTTCTTTTTTCCAGAATAGGTATTTTTCCACATGGATATTCAACTGTGTAAAACAAAAGTCAGAAAGATGCAGAAATTTGTGAAGGATGAACGAGCCACTAGGAAAGATTCAGAAACACCCATCCTCTGAGAGGCCTTGAGGCCGAGGCTATGGGAGGCCCCCAGGAGCAGGAGCTGCCAGGGCCCAGGGATGGTGGAAGGCAGGGCCTCGGCTGGGCCTGACTGGTGGGGCTGGGCCATGAGAGGCCCTTGCGGAAGTGGCTGGCTGAGGAGACAATGGTCAGGGCTGGTTTTGGAGGAGATGGAGGGCTTACGTCTTAATATCGCCCTCTGCTCACTTTTCAGGGGGAAAATGTGTTGCTTGACGTTAGTAAAAGGTGAATGAAATTCTAGCTAAAGATGAATCAACGTCACAAACAACTCTGTTGTTTTGATCCCATGCTTAGTTTTGATCTGCTCCAATCAAGGTCTTGGGCCAGAAAGAAAACCTGAGGAGGTGGCGGGCTGAGTCCCAGGCTGTGTGGCCAGGGTGGGCACGTCCACCTCTTCGAGACACAGTGGGCGTGGGGTGTCCCTGCTTTTGGAAGTGCAGCCCATTTGTTTGGAGAAACATCCCATTTTCCCAGGAGCCTTTACAAGTTTTGGAATTCAGGGCGGGCAGCAGTCAGTACAGACACTGCCTGTGCCAAGGCAGATTCACGAACCCCAGCGGAGGTCCTGCGAGTGGGAGTTGGACGTGAGATAGAGCCTTGCTTGGCTCCCCTGGTCTGCCTAGCATGGGTAGGGGGCCTGAGGCCATTCAGGGACTGCCCCCAGGGTGCCCATCCTAGTCACTGTCGCTCTGGCCTGTGCCACCCTTGGTGCCCAGATCCTGCCTCACGGTTGGTCAGCGCATGGTTGGTGCTCAGATGTGAAGCCACCCCCACCCGTCTTTTGTCCAGTAAGAGAATCCGTAGTGGGACAGGGACTGGTGTCATCTGGGACTGGGACATGAAGCCTGGTCACCTGTGGGCATGCAGGACACCCCGTCTGCCAGCAGCGAGTACCCCTCGTGGCACCAACAGGAGCGCTTGGCACCCGCGTGGTCACTGCAGTACTGCTCACAGCCGCCGTTCTCGTTCACGCAGATCAGCTGGTCGTCCTTGTCTGTGGACAGGAAGGGGATACCCTGAGAGGGGCCTCTTTGGGTCAGTGAGAGCCAGCCCCGGGGGAGGCAGTGCCCTAAGTCAGCAGCGGCGTTCTGCCTGGAAGGGGCACTGAGCTGTGGGCGACAGAGCCTGAGCTGGGCACCGCCTGCTCCGTGGACTGATCCAAAGGACAAGGCCTGGATCAGAGGAGTCACATGTCTGAACAGCCTTGCCAGTCGGGGGCAGCGCTGGCTGCAGTTGCATTTGGGGGGTGCCTGGCTGGTGGGCAGTGGCCTCCAGGGTGACCACTCTTCCGAGCAGCTGATGGGAAGCTGAGGGGAGCCTGGGGGAAAGTGAAAGTCCCGTAGGGATGGTAAAAGTGTCCAAGGGACTTCCAATCAGAGACTCAACTGATGAGAGGACCAGAGCGCTGAGACAGTTCTCCAAGCTGGCCTCATGCCACCGTGAGCCCGCCTAGGGACAGTCAGTCCCAGCACTGGCCATGGGCTCAGACAGAAGCAGCAGAACCGGCAGCCCGACTTTGATTGATGTGGGCAAGGGCAGTGGCCCTGAGTAAGTCCAGGACTCTGGCGGGAAGGCCTGCCCTGCAGGATGCACACCAGGGCTGCTGGGCACCAGGGCTGAGCAGAGATCCCCAGGCATTCTGGACCCAGATGACCAGCAGGAAGCCTCTCTCTTCAGCCTGCCCCACCTTGCTGGGCTCTCTTCTACTTAGAGAAGAAAGTGGCTGCTGTGGCGGAGAGCTCGTTCAGTGTGAGAATGTGGTCTTGGGTGGTCAAGGATGAGCTGCTGTTACCAGGGAAAGGATAGCCTTTGCCTTGGCTCCTGGGAAGTGATCGCTAAGCCCTGAGGGAATGTTGGTGTTTACCCGGACCTTGGGCCATGCTGGATGGTCTAGCTGACAATGTGATGATGGCAGGGCCTCGGGCCACACTATTGGCTTGGCCTCTGGAGGGGCTGAGACTGAGGTCAGCCGCGTGGGTGGTCAGCTGGGTCTGTGTGATTGAGCCCTGATAAAACCTCTGGACACCGGGGCTCATAGAGCTTCCCAAGTTGGCAGTACTTCCCACGTCTCATCACACGTCTTTCTGGGAGAAGTGTCCACATGACCCCACAGGGAGGGGACAATGGGAAGTTTGTGCCCGGTTCCTCTGCAGACTTATGTCAGCTTCCTTTGCTGTAATAAATGGTAACTGTGAGTGTATCCACTTCAGTGGGTTCTATGAGTCCTTCTAGTGAATTACTGAACCTAAGGGAAGTTGGGGGCCTCAAACTTTGCAATAATTTAATATTCAGATGGTAAACAAAACAAAACAAAAAACAAACAAACAAACAAAAAACACCTCAAACCTTTGTAATGGAAAGTAGAGAAGGGGAAGTTTACCAAGCGGTGCTGCCTGGTGGGACGTGGAAGTGGGACAGGGACACAGGGACTCTCAGCTGGGCCATCTCGAGGGCTGAGAATTGCCCAGGGCCGGGAGCCCAAGGGGCCACTGAGTCTGAGAATTAGAACCTTGGGTCCCTGTCAAAGACCTCAGACTAGAAGGGACTTCAAGGTCACCTAGACCAAATTCCAACTGGGGCTGAGCCCAGAATGCCCGGTCCACACACCCCACCAGGTTGTGCACCCTGCAACCCGGTTAGCCAGGCCACCGCTACCAGCTCCCCAGGGCCCTCTGCAAATATGGGACCCAAAGTGGGGCCTCACTCTTCTCACAGTTCCGGCCCTCGAAGGAAGGGAGGCAGAAGCAGATATAGGACTGGAGCTGGTCCTTGCAGGAGCCCCCATTCTGGCACGGATTTGAGGCACACTGGTCCCCATCTGTGGAATGGGCTGGCGTCAGTATGCTGAGGAGAAGGGTTGCAGGCAGGATTGGTGGCGATCATCTACTCACCACTGTAAGAAATCCAGAACAGCTTCTGAGGGAACAAAAGAGAAAGCCTCGTGAGCACCTTCACCAGCGCACCCAACGGTGAGCACTGGACAAACCACGAGCTGGGGTTGGGGAACTTGGACCTGGGCCTGGCGGGGTGGGCTCGGGAAGCCAGACTTTCCTGCAGAGCTGAGGTAGATTTCTTCCAATCTTGGCCCCTCCCCAGGACTTCTGAAACTATGGGTGACCACACATTTCCTGCTCCCAGGTCAGAACACCCGAGGTTCAGCCCTGACTCTTCTGTCGCTGAGCTGTGGACCTGGGATGAGGTACACAGGCTTTGAGCCACAGCTCCATCTCTGACAGGGTGGCCACACACACCGGCTGACACCGGGAGAGGGTGCAGTAGCAGATGCAAAATCTTCCACAAACAGCAAAAGCACTCCACAGAAAAAAGTGATTGCTGAAGAAACTGTTGGCCACCTAAACTTAAACTCACAGGGTGCTGTGAGAATACAACAGATGAGAAATGCTTTGAAAACTAGGTGGATAAAAATGCTAGGCATGACCATCCTCAATTTGCCCGGAAAGGGTCATGTTAGCCTTTGTCTCAGACAGCTGAACTTCCTGTGAGTGTGAGGCTTCCTGTGAGCATGAGGTGTCCTGTGAATGTGAAGTGTCTTGTGCATATGAGATGTGGTTCTCTGTGACTGTGAGGCATCCTGCGTGAGACATCCTAAGAGTGTGAGGTGTGGCGACCTGAGTGTGAGATAATCTGAGTGTGAGGGGTCCTGTGAGAGTGAGGTGTCCTGTGAGAGTGAGATGATCTGTGTGAGGTGTGGTGACCTGTGAGTGTGAAGGGTGCCTTGTGTGAGGTGACCCGTGAGTGTGAAGGGTGCCCTGAGTGTGAGGTATCCTGTGAGAATGAAGTGATCTGTATGAGGTGATCTGTGTGAGGTATGGTGAGCTGTGGGAGTGAAGTGTGCCCTGTATGAGGTGTCCTGTGAGAGTGAGGTGCCCTGTGAGAGTGAGGTGATCTGTGAGTGGGAGGTGAGGTGTGATCTGTGAATGAAGTGTGCCCTGTGTGATCTGTGAGGTGACCTGTGTGTGAGATGTCCTATGTGAGGTGACCTGTGAGAACGAAGTGTCCCCTGTGTGAGGTGATCGGTGTTGAGTGAGGTGATCTGTGAGTGTGAGGTGTCCTGTGTGAGGGAACCTGTGAGTGTGAAGTGTGCCCTGTGTGTGAGGTGATCTGTGTCCTGTGTGTGAGGTGATCTGTGTGAGCGAAGTGATTTGTGTGCGGTGACCTGTGGGTGAGGTATCTTATGAGTGTGACGTGACCTGTGAGTGTGATGGATGTCCTGTGAGGGTGAGATGATCTATGTGAGCTGATGTGTGTGAGGTGTGGTGACCTTTGAGAGTCGTGGGCCCGGTGTGAGGTGACCTGCGAATGTGAAGTGTGCCCTGTGTGTGAGGTGACTGTGTGAGGGGACCTGTGTGAGGGGACCTGAGAGTTTGATGTAACGTGTGTGAGGTGACGAGTGTGAGGTGTCCTGTGTGTGATGGGACCTGTGAGTGTGAAGTGCATCCTGTGAGTGTGAGATGACCTGTGTGAGGGGACCTGTGAGTGTGAAGTGTGCCCTGTGTGTGAGGTGACTGTGTGAGGGGACCTGTGAGTGTGAAGTGTACACTGTGTGAGGTGACTGTGTGAGGGGACCTGTGAGTTTGACATAACCTGTGTGAGGTGGCCTGTGAGTGTGAAGTGTGTCCTGTCCGAAGTGTCCTGTGAGAGTGAGGTGATCTGTGAGTGTGAAGTGTCCTGTAAGAGTGAGGTGATCTGTGTGAGGTGTAATGACCTGTGAGTCTGAAGTGCACCCTGAGTGTGAGGTGTCCCGAGTGTGAAGCGTGCCCAGTGTGAGGTGTCCTCTGAGTGAGGTGATCTGTGTGAGGTGCCGAATGTGAGGTGACCCGTGAGTGTGAAGTGTGCCCTGTGTGAGGTGTCTTGTGTGAGGCGTCCTGTGTGAGGTGTAATGACCTGTGAGTTTGAAGTGCACCCTGAGTGTAAGGTGTCCTGTGTGAGGTGACCCGTGAGTGTGAGGTGGAGAAAGCCCCAGGTCCCCACACGTTTTTTCTCCCCGACATGTGCCCTGCGGAGGTGCCGCTGGTGGCATGGTGTAGGCCGCGAGCAGCTCCCCCAGGCCAGCTTCTCACCACGTCCCTTCTGTGAGCCGCGCATCCGTGATGCGCAGACTGCCCCGCATCCTTAGGGGATTGGGGGGCCACCCTTGGGAAGTTAAGGGGGACATCCTAGGTGTGCTTTTCAAATCGTATTTTCTGATGTGAAAACCGGCATGCGCGGAGTGGCCGCGTAGGGAGAGCGTGGCCTGGTGGGGTGTTCCTGGAAACGGGGAGGGAGGGGAATCGCCCAGGAAAGCGGAGTCACCCCAGGCGGAAAGCGACCCCCGCAGGAAGCGCAGTGCGGGCGCCGCTGCGTGTTCGCCGCTCACAGCCACAGCCGGAGAGACACAGGCGGCCCCACACGGCCTGGTCCAGCGCCGCCTGCAGTCTCAGCGGTGCGGGGCGCCCCGCGGTTGCGCTCACCGTCCTCTCCAGGTCCTTGAAGATCTCCCGGGCCTCCTCGAAGGAGCATTGCTCCTCCTTGCACTCCCTCTCCAGGGAGCCCGGCCGCAGCTCCTCCAGGAACGAGTTGGCGCGCCGCTGCCTGTGCAGGACGCCATGGGCTTCCTCCTGGGTTACGAAGACTGAAAAACGCGAGTTCCGTGAAACGCTCACCGCTTGCCGCGCCCAGTCCTCGGAGACCGCCCCACGGCCCTGCCCCACGCAGCGGGGGCATCGCAGTTTCCCGCCCCGTCCTGGGGGAGGGGAGCGGCGCTGCTCGCAGGCCTGGCTGGGCGTCCTCCCTGCGGTGCTCCTGGGGCGATCACCCCCCTCACTCATCCTTCCCGGCCCGGCCTCTCCGCTTCCAGGGGCTGATCCCGAGGGCGCGCTCAGGGGCACGCGCGGAAGCTGGGCCGAAGGGGGCCGCGGGCGCCGCCGCATAAATGTGAGGCTGGGGGTTAATGCTGGCGAGGAGAAGGCGGCGCGGCCCGGGCGCTGGGCACCCGCCTGGGCCCACATGAACCGCGCGCCAACGCCGCCTTGGCGGTGCACAGCCGCCCGCGGAAATCCAAATCCCTCGTGTCCATCCGCACCGCGTCTCCGGCGGCCAGATCTGCCTTCCCCAAGCCCCGCCCCAGGGCGAGGCAAGCCCGTGCGCTCAGCTCCGAGCAGGCCGTTCTTCAGGACGCCCTGCAGCTGAGGGTCCGAGGCGCGGCCCCTGCCCGGCTCCCCCGACACCGAGCCCCAGGCTTCCTCGCCGCCTCTGGGCGGTCCTGGGCTCCTGCCGCCTCCCCCTCCTCCGCTTGGGGCCCCTCTGTGCCCTGCGACCCCTCGGAGCGCCAGACCTCGCGCGGATCCTCCTGGGGCCGGTCCTGAGAGCAGAGCCCCCCGCTGCAGCTCCTGGCCTCTCCGTAACCCCGACGGTTACTTGTAGGCAAGTAGGACCCCCGCTTTGCCCATGGAAAACGGGGTGGGCGAGGGCCAAGGGCGCCCAGGGCGAGGCAAGCCCGTGCGCTCAGCTCTGAGCAGGCCGTTCTTCAGGACGCCCTGCAGCTGAGGGGACCGTCTCCCGGGAGCTGTGAGCTGTGGGCACCACGCGGTGGTGGACGAGGAGTGACCCCCGGGGCGGCCGCGCTGCCTGAACCCGCCTCAGCCCGCGAGGGGAGACTGGCCGGGCCGTGGGGCAGGCGGGAGAGGGAGGCCCGGGAGGAGGCCGAGAGGACGCGCGGGAGGGGCTCTGGAGAGGCCGCAGGAGGCGCGTTCGGGAGGGACGACCTTTGCTGGGAGGACGAGGCCTCAGGTGGACGCAGGTGGCAGGTGGGCAGGAGCCCGAGTTCCGCAGGAGCGGCCTAAATCGGTTACTGAGCGCGGAAGAAGGGACGGAAGGTGGGCGCTACTGGGCCACGTGGGGCCGAGAGAAACGCCACCGTCAGTTTCCTTTAAAATCAGTTTCACACGTCCTCGTCCCTAGAGAACCGGTCTGGTTTGGAAGGAGGCTGAGGATGCAGGCGGGGGTCACCAAAGAATCCAGGAGGTGGGAGCTCTTGGAGGCGGAGTCCTCAGGGGAGGTGCCCCGGGCAGCAGGAGTGGGAGGGGAGGCCCATGTCCCTGCAGTCCCCCGACATCCAGGCCCCTGGGACACTCACACTCCCGGGACACCCACGCCCCCAGGACACCCACACTCCCGGGACACCCGCTCCCGAGACAACCGCTCCGGGACACCCGCGCCCCCAAGCCACTCACGCCCCGGGACACCCACACTTCCGGGACACCCACACTTCCGGGACACCCACATTCCCGGGACACCCGCTCCCGAGACAACCGCTCCCAGGACACCCACGCCCCCGGGACACCCACGCCCCCGGGACACCCACACTCCTGGAGGCTGGCGTGAGCAGAGCCCCGACCGCCCTGGGATGAAAGCAGATTTGCATCAGAAAAGCTCTCAAGAACTGAGGCAAACCTGATGAATAACACAGGATTGTCTGGAAGGAACAGGATTTAACAAAGAAGATAAGGTCACCTGCACTCCAGTCCCAGGGAAGGCTGAACTGGAGCGGTCACTTCCTCTTGAGCAGGGAACACCCTCCTTGGGGGGCACTGAGTAGCCACCCCGCGGGCTGGCTCCTTGCCATGGGAGGCCAAGGAGGTGATGTTGGCCCCCACTGGGCCCCGGCACTAAACCAGTGGCAGTCCCTGCTCACCTCTGTGAGGCCCTGGCTTCCACAGCAGGTCCTGTGTTTTCTCCTCCTGAGGCCTCAGCGACCCCGCCTGGGGCAGGAAGGTGGCTGGGGTCATAAGGCCATGTGTGAGCTGGGGCTGCAGCCCCACATCTCAGGCACTGTCCCTCACAGCCCACCCCCCTACTCGCCATCCCCACACGCCATCCTCATGCCCCATTCGCCATCCCCATGCCACACCCTGTACTCGCCATCCCCACACCCCACTCACCATTCCCAGGCCCCAGCCCCACTCGCCATCCCCACCCCACAGTCACCATCCCCACGCCCCCCCCCCCACTCGCCATCCCCACGCCACACCTGCCATCCCCATGCCCCACCTCCCACGCCATCCCCTCACCCCATCCCCCACACACCACACACCCTTTTCATTCCCCATCCCCCACACCCCACACACCCCACGCTCAACACCTCCATGCCCCATTCCTTGCACTCCACATGCCACTTCCCACATCCCATCCCCCACACCCCACACACTTTCCCACACCCCCCTCCCGCACCCCACGCCCCATCCCTCATACCCCACATACCGTTTCCCAGGACCCACCCCCTCATGGCCCATCCTCCACACCCCACATGCCATCCCCACCCCCCATCCTCCACACCCCATCCCCCATGCCCCAGGCACCATCCCCCACACACTTGTCCTCCCCAGCCTGGGAGCAGCCTGTGAGCACCTCCCATACTCTGAGAGGCCCCAGACTCCCTGTGCTTGTCCAACCTAACAGGCAGGGGCCCATGGGGGCCAAGAAAGCACCACCCACTCCTAAAGTTCTTTGAAAAATAGCCCCACCAAAGCCTGGGCTACTAAGAAGGGCCTCCCCTCCTGTGCCTGGATGCTGGTTTCTGGAAGGAAAACAATTGAACAGGAGCCACCAGAAAACCCTCCTGGTGAATGGGGGTGTCCAGAGCAAGGACAGGGTTTGGGAAGCCCGGGTCGGCTCCTGGATTTGCCCACTGCCCTTCCACCAAGTTTATGGGAAAAATCTCCCCGGACGCACCTGCAGCCAGACAGCCCTGAAGCCCAAGCAGAAGGCAGAGGAGCCCGAGGGCTTGGGAGACCATGATGAAATCTCTGCAGCGCTGCCTCTGCCTGTTGACATTCCCCATGGGACTGGCGGGCAAAGTTCTCTGCCTCCAAGGGCGACAGAGGGATGGGGGAGGGGGGGACAGAGGCGTCCTCTGAACACCCCAGCTGAGAGCTGCACCTGGCTGGCCAGTGGCCATGCATCCCCTGCTGCCCAGCTGCTGAGCTCAAGCAGGGAGGACAGGAGAAAGGTCAGGCGGCCCCAGCTGTGCTGCAAAGCGGATGGTTTTGTTGCCAGCGTGCAGGTGTTAAGGTGTGTGTGTGACACCAACACTTCAAATACGATCTAGAATTCCAAACCCCTAGGACATAGGAACGTAGGTTGGGAAACAGATTTAAACTGCAGATGAAAACTTGGCCCATAGCAATAATGCAAGTCAATTCTTGAGAGCGTATCTTGGGTGTCGATGTAAATATTTGAAGAGAGCCTCCAGGAGACCAGGCCAGCTAGGCCATTGCCTGCAAGGGAGGCTGGTTTCTTAGTTGAGCCACAGAGCCTGACTGAGAAGTGCTGGGAATAGGATCATTCTGGCCCTGAGCTGGGCAGCCCCACTCTGTTTTGACTGCAGGCAGCACCCCCATTCTCCAGCGGTCCACGTCTTACGTCTTTTGTTTGTTTTTGTTGTTGTTGTTGTTTTGAGACGGAGTCTTGCTCTGTTGCCAGGCTGGAGAGTGCACTGGTGCAATGTCACTGCAACCTCCACCTCCCGGGTTCAAGAGATTCTTGTGCCTCAGCCTCCCGAGTAGCTGGGACCACAGGTGCACGCCACCATACCTGGCTAATTTATATATCAGCTATCCCTGACTGTGGTGCTGGGCACACGGGAGCTGTCTGGGGAGTGTGCGAGTCAGATGTGTGCGACATCAGAATCTCCTGGGTGGTGGCTCGTGCCTGTAATCCCAGTACTTTGGGAGGCTGAGGACTGAGGATCGCGTGAGGAAAGAGTTCCAGACCAACCTGGGCAACATAGCAAGACCAAACCTAGACAAAAAATTAAAAAATTAGCTGGACTTGGTGGTCAGTGCCTGTGGTCCCAGCTACTCAGGAGACAGAGAACCTGAGAGGCGGAGGTTGCAATGAGCTGAGATTGTGCCACTGCACTCAAGCCTGGGCGACAGAGGGAGACCCCGACTCCCTCCCTACCAAAGAATCTCCGTGCTCACACTTGTACATGAGCACCACACTCATGCAACCCAAACTCACGCCATACACATGCTACACTCACACAACCCAAACTCACACCATACACACGCCACACTCACACAACCCAAACTCATGCCATACACACACCACTCTCACACCCACCATACACATGCCACACTCACACAACCCAAACTCACGCTACACACATACCACACTCACCCCCCACGCACCACACTCACACCCACCATACACATGCCACACTCACACAACCCAAACTCAGGCTACACACATACCACACTCACCCCCCACACACCACACTCACACCCACCATACACACACCACACTCACACAACCCAAACTCAAACGCTATACACACACCACACTCACACCCACCATACACACGCCACACCCACACAACCCAAACTCACGCCATACACACGCCACACCCACACAACCCAAACTCACGCTATACACATACCACACTCATACCCCAAAGACACACCACATAAACACACCCCTATACACATGCCACACACCACACATGCGATTTCCAGGCTCTTCCACACCCGTAAGGAATTGGAATCTCTGGGTAGGTCCCAGGAATAGTATTTAACAAATATCCAGGGAAACTGCTATGTGTTGTCATTTTGAGAACCTGTGAGCACATCCCACCTGGTGCCAGATGCATCTCGGCAGGACGCATGCACGCCAGGGAAACAGGCAGACGCTGACGGGATTTGAGCTTGGGCACAAACTGGTTCCAAATCTATTTGGTGCTGCTAGAAGCAAGCGTTTCCTTGTGACAGAGGGTGCAGGGCATAGGAGGACAGAGGAGCTGCGTGCACGAATGCCTGTGTGCCCTGTGCCTGCAAAGCGGCCACGGCAAGCTGTCTTGCAGGTCATTTCCACTGGCTGACGGTGTCTGCACTGGCAAGGAAAAGCCTGTGCTAAGCGGGCCTCTGTTGTCTGTGTAGAGAAGGGAGCTGGGCCTGGGCACCACTGTCAGTCATCAGAGCCGGGGCTGCTCCCTCCTCCCCACTGGGTGCTTTGCCTTCTTGGGGCCGCAGCTGGAGGCAGCTGAGCCCTCGGGCCGGCCGGGTGTCACTCCAGTCCCATAGGATGCTAAACAACTTTCAGTTGAAGAGAGAGAATGTATACAACGTTGAACAGTTATGATTTTGAGCAGAATTTGTTTTCTTCTCTGGACCTTGGTCCTACTTTTTATCCTTGTCTGGGGTCTTAGCGTGGAGAGAAGTTCACCATGGGATGTGATCAGATTGTCCATCTTTTCTTTTTGTCCATCTCTTAAAGTGCAGCTTGTCTTTTGTAAGAAATCTATCCTTGCCCTAGGCAATAAGAATATTCTATATTCCTCATAATAATCTTATGATATTTAAGATTTCCTTTCCTTTCCTCATAATAATCTTAATGTTTTAATCTTAAGTTTGGGGGGTGCTACTTTTATGCCATCATCCACATGGAAAGGCAGCTGTCCCAATAACACCCGTTCCTGAAGAGGCCATTCCGTGCCAAAGATTGACCAGCCCCAGGACAAGCCAGGTCCTTGCACACATCCCTGCCTGGGAATCCGAATTCTGCTCGACCCCTTGTCATGACTGATGGCAGGTTTATGATCTATCCAGACGCTTGGTAGGTGAGCCCTCCCCCTCCTGCCTCTGCTCCCCGAATCGCCATGGCTATCCTCAGACCTTTATCTTCTATGTTTATTACAATCAATTTCCTAACTCCACAAAGAATTCTGTTGGGATTTTGATTAAATACACGGATTAACTTGGGGGAAAGTTAACACTTTGGTGATACTGAATTGTCCCATCCATAAAAATCTCCCATTTAGGCCTTCTTTTATGACCTTCTATCATGTTTCATGATTTTGTCCAAAACCTTTGTTACATTTATTTTAGCATTTAGGTTGCTGTTAAAATAGTATTGTCATTGCTAGGAATATAACTTTTTGTGGGGTGATCTTGTGGGCTTCTTGGTTTCAATAGTTTATGAATTCACCTGGATTTTCTAGATACGAAAAGTTATTTTTCAATTAGCATGCCTTGTTTCCTTTTTCTTTTTTTTTTTTTTGAGATAGAGTTTCACTCTTGTTGCCCAGGCTGGAGTGCAATGGCTAGATCTCGGCTCATGGCAATCCCTGCCTCCTGGGATCAGGTGATTCTCCCGCCTCAGCCGCCTGAGTAGCTGGGATTACAGGCATGCGCCACCACGCCCGGCTGACTTTGTATTTTAATAGAGATGGGGCTTTTCCATGTTAGCCAGGATGGTCTTGATCTCCTGACCTCATGATCTGCCGCCTCGGCCTCCCAAAGTGCTGGAATTACAGGCCTGAGCCACCGCACGGGCCTTGTTTCCTTTTTCTTTGTTGTGGTAATCACTAGTACGGCCGCTAAATCCCACTGGAGAGTAGTGGGGTCCCTGTTCAGTTCTGCTGCCAATGGGGATGGTTCTAAAGGATTTCAGTACTTAAAATTTTTGCTGCAGCTGGGCGCAGTGGTTCACACCTGTAATCCCAGCACTTTGGGAGGCTGAGGCGGCAGATCATGAGGTCAGGAGATCAAGACCATCCTGGCTAACGCAGTGAAACCCCGTCTCTACCAAAAATATAAAAAATTAGCCGGGCGTGGTGGCGGTGCCTGTAGTCCCAGCTCCTCAGGAGGCTGAGGCAGGAGAATGGTGTGAATCCGGGAGGCAGACCTTGCAGTGAGCCGAGATCGCGCCACCATACTCCAGCCTGGGCAACAGAGTGAGACTATGTCTAAAAAAAAAATTTAAAAAAATAAAAAATAATTTGCTGTAAAGATTTTGTTAGATATACTTTATTTAGTTAAAGAAATTTTCTTCTACTCCTAGTTGGCCTAACATGACAAGTACATGTTGAATGAAAACTGAATTACTGTTTTGCATTTGTTAAGATGGTGATTTTCCCCTTTACTTTGTTAATACGGCAAATTATAGCCATATTAACATACTACCCCTTGCATTCCTGGGATAAATTTACTTGCTTAGAATGTATTACTTTTACTTATAACATACAATTGGGTTTTATTTAATTATATTTCATTTGGAATTTTTGCATTCATCTTCATAATTTTTTTTCTTTTTTTTTTTTTTGAGACGGAGTCTCGCTCTGCCGCCCAGGCTGGAGTGCAGTGGCCGGATCTCAGCTCACTGCAAGCTCTGCCTCTTGGGTTCACGCCATTCTCCTGCCTCAGCCTCCTGAGTAGTTGGGACTACAGGCGCCCGCCACTGCGCCCGGCTAGTTTTTTGTATTTTTTAGTAGAGACGGGGTTTCACCGTGTTAGCCAGGATGGTCTCCATCTCCTGACCTCGTGATCCGCCCGTCTCGGCCTCCCAAAGTGCTGGGATTACAGGCTTGAGCCACCGCGCCCGGCCAATTTTATTTTTTCTTATATTATCTTTTTGTTTGGTTGATTTTGAGAGACAGGGTCTTGCTCTGTTGCCCAGCCTGGAGTGCAGTGGTGTGATCATCATAGCTCACTGCACTGCAGCCTTGGACTCCTGGGCTCACTTGTAAGGTCTCAGCTTCCAAGTCGCTAGGACTACAGGTGTGCGCCACCATGCCTGGTTAATTTTTAAATTTCATGTAGAGATGGGGTCTTGCAATGTTGCCCAGGCTGGTCTCAAACTCCTGGTCTCAGACAATTCTCCCACCTTGGCCTCCCAAAGTGCTGGAAGTATACGTGTGAGCCACCTGGCCCAGCTGATTTTTTCTTACATAATCTTTGTCAGGTTTGGGTACCAAGGTTAAACTTGATTCATAACTTTATTGAGTTGCTTTCTCGTTATATTCTTTTAAATAGTTTTTTTTTTTTCTTTTTTTTTGAGACGGAGTCTCGCTCTGTCACCCAGGTTGGAGTGCAGTGACCGGATCTCAGCTCACTGCAAGCTCCGCCTCCCAGGTTCACCCCATTCTCCTGCCTCAGCCTCCCGAGTAGCTGGGACTACAGGCGCCTGCCACCTTGCCCGGCTAAGTTTTTGTATTTTTTTTTAGTCGAGACGGGGTTTCACCGTGTTAGCCAGGATGGTCTCGATCTCCTGACCTCGTGATTTGCCAGTCTCGGCCTCCCAAAGTGCTAGGATTACAGGCTTGAGCCACCGCGCCCGGCCCTAAAATAGTTTTTGTAAATATTTTTGTATGCTTATAAAATCGCCTAGGTCTGGTATCTGTTTGGGGTCTTTTTTTTTTTTTTTTTTTTTTTTACTGCAATGCAATTTCTGTAATTGTTATTCATCAACCCAAGTATTTTATTTCTTCTTGACCCAGTTCTAACAATTAAATCCTATTTCTCTGTTTTCAAATATATTGGCAGAAAGGTGTTCATAATGGCTTGCTCATATTTAAAAATTTTTATTTGATATGGAATGTCTTAGGTTTTCTATAAATTAGTCAGTTTTATTGTATTTTTCAGGTACAAAGTTTGAGTTTTACTTTTGATTTTGTTATTCTCTTTTCTCAATTGTCCTAATTGACAGAAATATTTAAATACTCTCTTTGGGTTACGCTGGTCTTATTTTTTGGCTTAAATGGTTAAGTCGTTTATTTTGTCATGTATAAAGTCGGACACCACTAAGCTGTCGACGCCGACCTGAGCTGGCCATGGCTGTTTCCTCACGTGGTTCTGCGTACTCGGTCCAGTTCTAGGGAGCCGACTCCCCGCATCCCATGAGTTAGAAACAAGCTTTTTTTTGTTTGTTTGTTTTTTTTTTGAGACGGAGTCTCGCTCTGTCACCCAGGCTGGAGTGCAGTGGCCAGATCTCGGCTCACTGCAAGCTCCGCCTCCCGGGTTCACGCCATTCTCCTGCCTCAGCCTCCCGAGTAGCTGGGACTACAGGCGCCCACCACCTCGCCCGGCTAGTTTTTTGTAATTTTTAGTAGAGACGGGGTTTCGCCGTGTTAGCCAGGATGGTCTTGATCTCCTGACCTCGTGATCCGCCTGTCTCGGCCTCCCAAAGTGCTGAGATTACAGGCTTGAGCCACCGCGCCCGGCCGAAACAAGCTTTTAAATTGCCAAACACTGCTTCCATGATCTTGCCAGTGTTTTGTAAATATTTTGCTTGTGCTCCACGTGTGCTGGAAAATAACACAGATTTCTCTGCTTAGGGACAAACAGGCATCACTTTTCGTGACAGTCAACATCTCACCCCGACTGCCAACTTTGCTATGTTTTGAGCTTTACAGTCAGTTGCTTACGAGTTCTGATTGCCGCGCAGCCCCCCTTTACTCTATGAACTGTCCTGAATTCCATTTCATGTCGACACTGCTACATCAGCTTTCTTATGGCGTTTGTCTGTTCTGTCTTCTTTTATTTTAAATCTTCAATCTTTATATAATTTTGCTTGATGGTCTCTAAGCAGTGACTTACCACGTCTGATCTGAGGCTCTTCCAGGAGGCCAGCATAAGATGATCATGTCTGTTGTGAGTCAGACACATCTGGGCTGTGTCTTCCGTCATACGTTGTTTCCTGTTCACCGTGCTGTCCCCTTTCTCCACCCTTCCCTTCTTCTACTGGATCAATACCCTCTCTTTATGCTCCCTTTTCTGGTCTGGAGCGTATCAGCTGCATTGGGATTCTGTAATGGTTCCTCTACGCTTCCTCTGCTGCCTTTGCGTTTCCGACACTCACAACCTTGTTGCTGTTTTGTCATCATCGCTGTCTGACAGAAGAAAGCAAAGGGGTTGCTTGGTGCCTGAGCTGCACCCTGGGCCCTGCTCACTGCAGGCTTCTTTTCCGTCCCAACAATGACTTGCCATGTGCAAGCACGGCGCACCGCAGCCCTGGAAACCCTGACCGCTAAGACGTTCTGTGTCTTGACAGACAAAGGCAGATGGCAGGAGTTGCTGATATTTATTCAGACTTCATCCATACAATAAAGAACTCTGCTTTTAAAATTCCATTTACATCAGCAGTTTAAAAAAAAGTGACAGTGGATGAAACATGAAGCTGTAAAGTGCCTTTATGGGGAGGGTCACACAAGGGCGCGCAGCTGCGCGATGAGACGGAGGCACCGCGCCTGCACAGTACGTCAGGGACATCGCAGGACACAGCACGTTCCAAATAACTTACACATCAGAGGAAAAGCTACCGAGTCTCTGCACGCTTCCTGTTTGATTCCGCACCCTGGAGGTCTGGCCAGTGACAGCTGCAAGCCACCCGGAGGGGGAAGCGTGAGGGGAATGCAGCCACGCCCGCCTCCACTGGGCTGGGGCTAGGACCCGTGAGGCTGTGAGGCAGCACGTCCAGCAGCACGGGGACAGCGAATACGTCCTCTCCAGCAAGACACACACGTACACACATGGTCAGAGGTGCACACATACAAAAACATCTGCAGACTAGACACCGAAAAGGCTTTAAAAGAACAGAATCTGTTTCTGAAACACAAGAAGGGTAAAGCAGGAGAGGTTTTCTTTCCAGTTCTGCTGTGACTTGAATAAAATACTCTCCCCACTTACACTTCTGTACTCAAGGGGGTCACCAGGTGGCAGGTGGACCTGGGTGGGAGGCAGGGGGTGCGTGGCGAGGGGAGTGGAGGTGTGGCCTCCGAGGAGGCTGCCGTGCAGTGAGGCAGGGGCAGGGCTCTCTGAGCTACGGTCAGCAGCACTGGTCCACGCGACACCCTGCGGAAACTGCATCTTCGTATTTTCTTTAAAAGCAATAAAAATATCCTAATTCAGTGAAGCTCTTTAAAAAAATCAAGTCCCTGCATTTTTTTTTTTTTGTAGAAAAGAAGGTTAATTGTTTAAATTATAGTTTAAATTTTCTTTTGAAAATGAACCCTAGGTAGGTAAAGGAATCTCCTTGGCTTCTAACCGCTTTTGGTGGTGCAGACACCACCTGATGTCACCCAGGGACACGTTTTCACCCACCTGTGACCAGGGAGCTTCAGGGAGTGGCATCCGTTCCCATGGGAGAGTCCCCCAAAGTCATTTAATGGTATAAACAGCGTGCTTCTATGTAAACCCCGGTAACAAAAAATAGTTTTCTATCAAATACAGTATCAAATTGTCATTTCATGTAAACACAGTGATTCCTGGTAAAGAATTGAGGCCAAAGTACCACAAAAAATGGCCACGGGATTGATCCCTGCTTAAAAAAAAATCCTAAAACTTGTAAAAGATAAAGAGTTCCCACACCCCGCTCTCCTCAGGCCATTGTCAATCATCCACTTCTGCCGAAGCCGCTCCACCGTGGTCTGCCCGTCCCCTGGAAGCACCGTCCGGAGGCAGAAGCAGCGGGCGGAGCCAGGAGATGCTGCTGCCCCGCCTCCTGCCCGGGGCTGTTCCCTGCGGCCCGTCCTCTGTGGGCTCTGGAGTCTCCGAGGAAGTCCCAGGGGTCCGGGGTCTTCCGTGGAACCAGCCTCTGCCCCGGAGGGGTCCTCTGCAGCCCGCGCGGCCAGGCGCTCTGGGTCGGGGCGGTGAGGTGCCCCTTCCGCGGGACGTCCGGGGGCACTGCGCCCTCCCCACGCCGCGCCAGCCCTCGCAGTGGCAGCCCCAGACAGCGCGCGGGTCTCCTGCGCCCACACTGCGCGGCGCTACCCCTGCAGGTCGGAGAAGGGGGCCTGGCCGCCCTCGCTGCAGCTGGACGAGTTGCTCAGCACGGCCGACCCCGGGCTCGACTCTGCGGGGAGATGAGGCGGGGACAGGCTTCGGCGTCTGCTCTCCGGGGCACATGCGGAGCAGCTTCCTCGCACACGGGCCCTTGGCAGCGTCACGGGTGGGCTCGGGGCACGTGGGCCTTACCTGAGCTGCTCAGGCACTGGGCCGAGCCGGACGGGCCGAGCTGGACGGACAGGCTGCTGGCCGGCACCCAGCCCTCCTTGCCAGTGGTCGGGTCCCTGACGTACCTGCAAAGGGCGAGGGTCAGCAGCGGCCACGTGCGGGGCAGTCCGGGGGTGAGCACGGGGTCTTACCAAAGGCCCTCGTCGCCCTGCTGCACCAGCTCCACCACGTCCCCGCTCCTCACGACCAGCGCATCAGGGCCTCCCTTCTCGTGGTCCGCCACGACCGTGTATTTCCCGGGAACCTGGTGGGAGATGGGCAGGGGCACAGGCAGCATCAGCCCCACAGGAGCCTGGCGGAGAACTGGTCCTTAGTGCCCTGCCCCGTGGGAGCTCCTGGCCATGGCCGGCTCAGGGGAAGGGCTCCAGCCTCAGGAGGCGGCTATGCCGCAGGTCATGACCACGTCAGAGGGGATGGAAAGCGTCTGTGAATCTGTCCTTGGGCCCAGCTGCCCCAGCCTCACACTGGTCTCCACACAGAGCTCCCGACCCCAGGGCCTCTGCACCTCCATACCCGCCTCCCGGAGGGCACTTCCCTGCCTTCGGGTCTTATTTCCATGCTGCTTTGCTGAGGCCTTCCTTGGCACTCCCCGACTCGCCCCTCCTCTGCCCTCCCTCTCCCCCCACAGCTGTCCTGCCCAACCTCCCCAAGCCTCACTCCTCTTTTCTCCTTGCTGTGAGAGCGGAGGTTCCTGTCTGTGCTGTTTCTGCTTTGTCTCCAGGGCCTAGAACTGTGCCCGGCACACAGCGGAGGCTGCACAGATGTCATGGGACACGTTCCCCTGGGGAATGGGGAACCGCAAAGCGGCAGCTGTTCCTACAGAGTGGGGAGATTCACAGCCTCCTGGTGCTGTGTGCAGTGGGCTGAGGAGGGCTGCTGCCGGCTGCAGGGCCTGGAGCAGGAGGACGGTGACTGGGCTGCCTGCCCTCACCCAGTGGCCTGTACTGGCTCCTGCCCCTGTGGTGCCCAGAGTAGCCAGGATCACTCCCCACACTCCAGGATCATCCAAAGAATGAGATCCAAATCTCTCTCCAGGCCCCGTGCACCCTGGTCCACCAGCCTGTTTCCCCTCCTGCCATGTGGCCTCCGCCTCTGTGTCCCCCACATCCATTCTCACACCTAGGCCTTCCTTTGTGCTGTCTCTGTGGGAGAGGCTGGCGACCCTGAGGGCCCTCCCTACCCTTCCATGCCTGGCTTCTCTGCCCTTCCAGAGCCTCCGGGACCTGTCCCCTTTGCACCTCCAGCCTTGGTGCGTGGACCAGGCACAGCACAGAAGGTGCAACAGACACTTCTTGGTGTAACCCTCACTGGAATGATTAACACATGGCAGCTTTTTCTTGCTTCTGACATTAACAATGAATGTTGTTTCAAATGCTTAGCAGTTCCATTTTCTTACGAAATGAGAGAGAGTTGTGTGTATAGTTAGGAAGGCTCAGCGTTCTATGTCATAAAGGGTAGTGCGGTGGGGACTGTCTCCTCTGAGGAAGGTGTACCCATGAGTGGGCTCTACAGGAGGCTGGGTGGGCACCTGGAAATTAACCCAGAAACACAAAGTGCCACTGAGATAGAGGAGCTAGGAGGAGCTGGGGCTGTGTCCTAAGACCCAGGCCCAGGTAGACCTTCCAGGGTTAGGAGGAGCTGGGGCTACGCCACAAGACCCAGG
>NW_020257810.1:0-46646 GCF_003255815.1 Theropithecus gelada
CCTGGGTCTTGTGGCGTAGCCCCAGCTCCTCCTAACCCTGGAAGGTCTACCTGGGCCTGGGTCTTAGGACACAGCCCCAGCTCCTCCTAGCTCCTCTATCTCAGTGGCACTTTGTGTTTCTGGGTTAATTTCCAGGTGCCCACCCAGCCTCCTGTAGAGCCCACTCATGGGTACACCTTCCTCAGAGGAGACAGTCCCCACCGCACTACCCTTTATGACATAGAACGCTGAGCCTTCCTAACTATACACACAACTCTCTCTCATTTCGTAAGAAAATGGAACTGCTAAGCATTTGAAACAACATTCATTGTTAATGTCAGAAGCAAGAAAAAGCTGCCATGTGTTAATCATTCCAGTGAGGGTTACACCAAGAAGTGTCTGTTGCACCTTCTGTGCTGTGCCTGGTCCACGCACCAAGGCTGGAGGTGCAAAGGGGACAGGTCCCGGAGGCTCTGGAAGGGCAGAGAAGCCAGGCATGGAAGGGTAGGGAGGGCCCTCAGGGTCGCCAGCCTCTCCCACAGAGACAGCACAAAGGAAGGCCTAGGTGTGAGAATGGATGTGGGGGACACAGAGGCGGAGGCCACATGGCAGGAGGGGAAACAGGCTGGTGGACCAGGGTGCACGGGGCCTGGAGAGAGATTTGGATCTCATTCTTTGGATGATCCTGGAGTGTGGGGAGTGATCCTGGCTACTCTGGGCACCACAGGGGCAGGAGCCAGTACAGGCCACTGGGTGAGGGCAGGCAGCCCAGTCACCGTCCTCCTGCTCCAGGCCCTGCAGCCGGCAGCAGCCCTCCTCAGCCCACTGCACACAGCACCAGGAGGCTGTGAATCTCCCCACTCTGTAGGAACAGCTGCCGCTTTGCGGTTCCCCATTCCCCAGGGGAACGTGTCCCATGACATCTGTGCAGCCTCCGCTGTGTGCCGGGCACAGTTCTAGGCCCTGGAGACAAAGCAGAAACAGCACAGACAGGAACCTCCGCTCTCACAGCAAGGAGAAAAGAGGAGTGAGGCTTGGGGAGGTTGGGCAGGACAGCTGTGGGGGGAGAGGGAGGGCAGAGGAGGGGCGAGTCGGGGAGTGCCAAGGAAGGCCTCAGCAAAGCAGCATGGAAATAAGACCCGAAGGCAGGGAAGTGCCCTCCGGGAGGCGGGTATGGAGGTGCAGAGGCCCTGGGGTCGGGAGCTCTGTGTGGAGACCAGTGTGAGGCTGGGGCAGCTGGGCCCAAGGACAGATTCACAGACGCTTTCCATCCCCTCTGACGTGGTCATGACCTGCGGCATAGCCGCCTCCTGAGGCTGGAGCCCTTCCCCTGAGCCGGCCATGGCCAGGAGCTCCCACGGGGCAGGGCACTAAGGACCAGTTCTCCGCCAGGCTCCTGTGGGGCTGATGCTGCCTGTGCCCCTGCCCATCTCCCACCAGGTTCCCGGGAAATACACGGTCGTGGCGGACCACGAGAAGGGAGGCCCTGATGCGCTGGTCGTGAGGAGCGGGGACGTGGTGGAGCTGGTGCAGCAGGGCGACGAGGGCCTTTGGTAAGACCCCGTGCTCACCCCCGGACTGCCCCGCACGTGGCCGCTGCTGACCCTCGCCCTTTGCAGGTACGTCAGGGACCCGACCACTGGCAAGGAGGGCTGGGTGCCGGCCAGCAGCCTGTCCGTCCAGCTCGGCCCGTCCGGCTCGGCCCAGTGCCTGAGCAGCTCAGGTAAGGCCCACGTGCCCCGAGCCCACCCGTGACGCTGCCAAGGGCCCGTGTGCGAGGAAGCTGCTCCGCATGTGCCCCGGAGAGCAGACGCCGAAGCCTGTCCCCGCCTCATCTCCCCGCAGAGTCGAGCCCGGGGTCGGCCGTGCTGAGCAACTCGTCCAGCTGCAGCGAGGGCGGCCAGGCCCCCTTCTCCGACCTGCAGGGGTAGCGCCGCGCAGTGTGGGCGCAGGAGACCCGCGCGCTGTCTGGGGCTGCCACTGCGAGGGCTGGCGCGGCGTGGGGAGGGCGCAGTGCCCCCGGACGTCCCGCGGAAGGGGCACCTCACCGCCCCGACCCAGAGCGCCTGGCCGCGCGGGCTGCAGAGGACCCCTCCGGGGCAGAGGCTGGTTCCACGGAAGACCCCGGACCCCTGGGACTTCCTCGGAGACTCCAGAGCCCACAGAGGACGGGCCGCAGGAAACAGCCCCGGGCAGGAGGCGGGGCAGCAGCATCTCCTGGCTCCGCCCGCTGCTTCTGCCTCCGGACGGTGCTTCCAGGGGACGGGCAGACCACGGTGGAGCGGCTTCGGCAGAAGTGGATGATTGACAATGGCCTGAGGAGAGCGGGGTGTGGGAACTCTTTATCTTTTACAAGTTTTAGGATTTTTTTTTAAGCAGGGATCAATCCCGTGGCCATTTTTTGTGGTACTTTGGCCTCAATTCTTTACCAGGAATCACTGTGTTTACATGAAATGACAATTTGATACTGTATTTGATAGAAAACTATTTTTTGTTACCGGGGTTTACATAGAAGCACGCTGTTTATACCATTAAATGACTTTGGGGGACTCTCCCATGGGAACGGATGCCACTCCCTGAAGCTCCCTGGTCACAGGTGGGTGAAAACGTGTCCCTGGGTGACATCAGGTGGTGTCTGCACCACCAAAAGCGGTTAGAAGCCAAGGAGATTCCTTTACCTACCTAGGGTTCATTTTCAAAAGAAAATTTAAACTATAATTTAAACAATTAACCTTCTTTTCTACAAAAAAAAAAAATGCAGGGACTTGATTTTTTTAAAGAGCTTCACTGAATTAGGATATTTTTATTGCTTTTAAAGAAAATACGAAGATGCAGTTTCCGCAGGGTGTCGCGTGGACCAGTGCTGCTGACCGTAGCTCAGAGAGCCCTGCCCCTGCCTCACTGCACGGCAGCCTCCTCGGAGGCCACACCTCCACTCCCCTCGCCACGCACCCCCTGCCTCCCACCCAGGTCCACCTGCCACCTGGTGACCCCCTTGAGTACAGAAGTGTAAGTGGGGAGAGTATTTTATTCAAGTCACAGCAGAACTGGAAAGAAAACCTCTCCTGCTTTACCCTTCTTGTGTTTCAGAAACAGATTCTGTTCTTTTAAAGCCTTTTCGGTGTCTAGTCTGCAGATGTTTTTGTATGTGTGCACCTCTGACCATGTGTGTACGTGTGTGTCTTGCTGGAGAGGACGTATTCGCTGTCCCCGTGCTGCTGGACGTGCTGCCTCACAGCCTCACGGGTCCTAGCCCCAGCCCAGTGGAGGCGGGCGTGGCTGCATTCCCCTCACGCTTCCCCCTCCGGGTGGCTTGCAGCTGTCACTGGCCAGACCTCCAGGGTGCGGAATCAAACAGGAAGCGTGCAGAGACTCAGTAGCTTTTCCTCTGATGTGTAAGTTATTTGGAACGTGCTGTGTCCTGCGATGTCCCTGACGTACTGTGCAGGCGCGGTGCCTCCGTCTCATCGCGCAGCTGCGCGCCCTTGTGTGACCCTCCCCATAAAGGCACTTTACAGCTTCATGTTTCATCCACTGTCACTTTTTTTTAAACTGCTGATGTAAATGGAATTTTAAAAGCAGAGTTCTTTATTGTATGGATGAAGTCTGAATAAATATCAGCAACTCCTGCCATCTGCCTTTGTCTGTCAAGACACAGAACGTCTTAGCGGTCAGGGTTTCCAGGGCTGCGGTGCGCCGTGCTTGCACATGGCAAGTCATTGTTGGGACGGAAAAGAAGCCTGCAGTGAGCAGGGCCCAGGGTGCAGCTCAGGCACCAAGCAACCCCTTTGCTTTCTTCTGTCAGACAGCGATGATGACAAAACAGCAACAAGGTTGTGAGTGTCGGAAACGCAAAGGCAGCAGAGGAAGCGTAGAGGAACCATTACAGAATCCCAATGCAGCTGATACGCTCCAGACCAGAAAAGGGAGCATAAAGAGAGGGTATTGATCCAGTAGAAGAAGGGAAGGGTGGAGAAAGGGGACAGCACGGTGAACAGGAAACAACGTATGACGGAAGACACAGCCCAGATGTGTCTGACTCACAACAGACATGATCATCTTATGCTGGCCTCCTGGAAGAGCCTCAGATCAGACGTGGTAAGTCACTGCTTAGAGACCATCAAGCAAAATTATATAAAGATTGAAGATTTAAAATAAAAGAAGACAGAACAGACAAACGCCATAAGAAAGCTGATGTAGCAGTGTCGACATGAAATGGAATTCAGGACAGTTCATAGAGTAAAGGGGGGCTGCGCGGCAATCAGAACTCGTAAGCAACTGACTGTAAAGCTCAAAACATAGCAAAGTTGGCAGTCGGGGTGAGATGTTGACTGTCACGAAAAGTGATGCCTGTTTGTCCCTAAGCAGAGAAATCTGTGTTATTTTCCAGCACACGTGGAGCACAAGCAAAATATTTACAAAACACTGGCAAGATCATGGAAGCAGTGTTTGGCAATTTAAAAGCTTGTTTCGGCCGGGCGCGGTGGCTCAAGCCTGTAATCTCAGCACTTTGGGAGGCCGAGACAGGCGGATCACGAGGTCAGGAGATCAAGACCATCCTGGCTAACACGGCGAAACCCCGTCTCTACTAAAAATTACAAAAAACTAGCCGGGCGAGGTGGTGGGCGCCTGTAGTCCCAGCTACTCGGGAGGCTGAGGCAGGAGAATGGCGTGAACCCGGGAGGCGGAGCTTGCAGTGAGCCGAGATCTGGCCACTGCACTCCAGCCTGGGTGACAGAGCGAGACTCCGTCTCAAAAAAAAAACAAACAAAAAAAAGCTTGTTTCTAACTCATGGGATGCGGGGAGTCGGCTCCCTAGAACTGGACCGAGTACGCAGAACCACGTGAGGAAACAGCCATGGCCAGCTCAGGTCGGCGTCGACAGCTTAGTGGTGTCCGACTTTATACATGACAAAATAAACGACTTAACCATTTAAGCCAAAAAATAAGACCAGCGTAACCCAAAGAGAGTATTTAAATATTTCTGTCAATTAGGACAATTGAGAAAAGAGAATAACAAAATCAAAAGTAAAACTCAAACTTTGTACCTGAAAAATACAATAAAACTGACTAATTTATAGAAAACCTAAGACATTCCATATCAAATAAAAATTTTTAAATATGAGCAAGCCATTATGAACACCTTTCTGCCAATATATTTGAAAACAGAGAAATAGGATTTAATTGTTAGAACTGGGTCAAGAAGAAATAAAATACTTGGGTTGATGAATAACAATTACAGAAATTGCATTGCAGTAAAAAAAAAAAAAAAAAAAAAGACCCCAAACAGATACCAGACCTAGGCGATTTTATAAGCATACAAAAATATTTACAAAAACTATTTTAGGGCCGGGCGCGGTGGCTCAAGCCTGTAATCCTAGCACTTTGGGAGGCCGAGACTGGCAAATCACGAGGTCAGGAGATCGAGACCATCCTGGCTAACACGGTGAAACCCCGTCTCGACTAAAAAAAAATACAAAAACTTAGCCGGGCAAGGTGGCAGGCGCCTGTAGTCCCAGCTACTCGGGAGGCTGAGGCAGGAGAATGGGGTGAACCTGGGAGGCAGAGCTTGCAGTGAGCTGAGATCCGGCCACTGCACTCCAACCTGGGTGACAGAGCGAGACTCCGTCTCAAAAAAAAAGAAAAAAAAAAAACTATTTAAAAGAATATAACGAGAAAGCAACTCAATAAAGTTATGAATCAAGTTTAACCTTGGTACCCAAACCTGACAAAGATTATGTAAGAAAAAATCAGCTGGGCCAGGTGGCTCACACGTATACTTCCAGCACTTTGGGAGGCCAAGGTGGGAGAATTGTCTGAGACCAGGAGTTTGAGACCAGCCTGGGCAACATTGCAAGACCCCATCTCTACATGAAATTTAAAAATTAACCAGGCATGGTGGCGCACACCTGTAGTCCTAGCGACTTGGAAGCTGAGACCTTACAAGTGAGCCCAGGAGTCCAAGGCTGCAGTGCAGTGAGCTATGATGATCACACCACTGCACTCCAGGCTGGGCAACAGAGCAAGACCCTGTCTCTCAAAATCAACCAAACAAAAAGATAATATAAGAAAAAATAAAATTGGCCGGGCGCGGTGGCTCAAGCCTGTAATCCCAGCACTTTGGGAGGCCGAGACGGGCGGATCACGAGGTCAGGAGATGGAGACCATCCTGGCTAACACGGTGAAACCCCGTCTCTACTAAAAAATACAAAAAACTAGCCGGGCGCAGTGGCGGGCGCCTGTAGTCCCAACTACTCAGGAGGCTGAGGCAGGAGAATGGCGTGAACCCAAGAGGCAGAGCTTGCAGTGAGCTGAGATCCGGCCACTGCACTCCAGCCTGGGCGGCAGAGCGAGACTCCGTCTCAAAAAAAAAAAAAAGAAAAAAAATTATGAAGATGAATGCAAAAATTCCAAATGAAATATAATTAAATAAAACCCAATTGTATGTTATAAGTAAAAGTAATACATTCTAAGCAAGTAAATTTATCCCAGGAATGCAAGGGGTAGTATGTTAATATGGCTATAATTTGCCGTGTTAACAAAGTAAAGGGGAAAATCACCATCTTAACAAATGCAAAACAGTAATTCAGTTTTCATTCAACATGTACTTGTCATGTTAGGCCAACTAGGAGTAGAAGAAAATTTCTTTAACTAAATAAAGTATATCTAACAAAATCTTTACAGCAAATTATTTTTTATTTTTTTAAATTTTTTTTTTAGACATAGTCTCACTCTGTTGCCCAGGCTGGAGTATGGTGGCGCGATCTCGGCTCACTGCAAGGTCTGCCTCCCGGATTCACACCATTCTCCTGCCTCAGCCTCCTGAGGAGCTGGGACTACAGGCACCGCCACCACGCCCGGCTAATTTTTTATATTTTTGGTAGAGACGGGGTTTCACTGCGTTAGCCAGGATGGTCTTGATCTCCTGACCTCATGATCTGCCGCCTCAGCCTCCCAAAGTGCTGGGATTACAGGTGTGAACCACTGCGCCCAGCTGCAGCAAAAATTTTAAGTACTGAAATCCTTTAGAACCATCCCCATTGGCAGCAGAACTGAACAGGGACCCCACTACTCTCCAGTGGGATTTAGCGGCCGTACTAGTGATTACCACAACAAAGAAAAAGGAAACAAGGCCCGTGCGGTGGCTCAGGCCTGTAATTCCAGCACTTTGGGAGGCCGAGGCGGCAGATCATGAGGTCAGGAGATCAAGACCATCCTGGCTAACATGGAAAAGCCCCATCTCTATTAAAATACAAAGTCAGCCGGGCGTGGTGGCGCATGCCTGTAATCCCAGCTACTCAGGCGGCTGAGGCGGGAGAATCACCTGATCCCAGGAGGCAGGGATTGCCATGAGCCGAGATCTAGCCATTGCACTCCAGCCTGGGCAACAAGAGTGAAACTCTATCTCAAAAAAAAAAAAAAGAAAAAGGAAACAAGGCATGCTAATTGAAAAATAACTTTTCGTATCTAGAAAATCCAGGTGAATTCATAAACTATTGAAACCAAGAAGCCCACAAGATCACCCCACAAAAAGTTATATTCCTAGCAATGACAATACTATTTTAACAGCAACCTAAATGCTAAAATAAATGTAACAAAGGTTTTGGACAAAATCATGAAACATGATAGAAGGTCATAAAAGAAGGCCTAAATGGGAGATTTTTATGGATGGGACAATTCAGTATCACCAAAGTGTTAACTTTCCCCCAAGTTAATCCGTGTATTTAATCAAAATCCCAACAGAATTCTTTGTGGAGTTAGGAAATTGATTGTAATAAACATAGAAGATAAAGGTCTGAGGATAGCCATGGCGATTCGGGGAGCAGAGGCAGGAGGGGGAGGGCTCACCTACCAAGCGTCTGGATAGATCATAAACCTGCCATCAGTCATGACAAGGGGTCGAGCAGAATTCGGATTCCCAGGCAGGGATGTGTGCAAGGACCTGGCTTGTCCTGGGGCTGGTCAATCTTTGGCACGGAATGGCCTCTTCAGGAACGGGTGTTATTGGGACAGCTGCCTTTCCATGTGGATGATGGCATAAAAGTAGCACCCCCCAAACTTAAGATTAAAACATTAAGATTATTATGAGGAAAGGAAAGGAAATCTTAAATATCATAAGATTATTATGAGGAATATAGAATATTCTTATTGCCTAGGGCAAGGATAGATTTCTTACAAAAGACAAGCTGCACTTTAAGAGATGGACAAAAAGAAAAGATGGACAATCTGATCACATCCCATGGTGAACTTCTCTCCACGCTAAGACCCCAGACAAGGATAAAAAGTAGGACCAAGGTCCAGAGAAGAAAACAAATTCTGCTCAAAATCATAACTGTTCAACGTTGTATACATTCTCTCTCTTCAACTGAAAGTTGTTTAGCATCCTATGGGACTGGAGTGACACCCGGCCGGCCCGAGGGCTCAGCTGCCTCCAGCTGCGGCCCCAAGAAGGCAAAGCACCCAGTGGGGAGGAGGGAGCAGCCCCGGCTCTGATGACTGACAGTGGTGCCCAGGCCCAGCTCCCTTCTCTACACAGACAACAGAGGCCCGCTTAGCACAGGCTTTTCCTTGCCAGTGCAGACACCGTCAGCCAGTGGAATTGACCTGCAAGACAGCTTGCCGTGGCCGCTTTGCAGGCACAGGGCACACAGGCATTCGTGCACGCAGCTCCTCTGTCCTCCTATGCCCTGCACCCTCTGTCACAGGGAAACGCTTGCTTCTAGCAGCACCAAATAGATTTGGAACCAGTTTGTGCCCAAGCTCAAATCCCGTCAGCGTCTGCCTGTTTCCCTGGCGTGCATGCGTCCTGCGGAGATGCATCTGGCACCAGGTGGGATGTGCTCACAGGTTCTCAAAATGACAACACATAGCAGTTTCCCTGGATATTTGTTAAATACTATTCCTGGGACCTACCCAGAGATTCCAATTCCTTACGGGTGTGGAAGAGCCTGGAAATCGCATGTGTGGTGTGTGGCATGTGTATAGGGGTGTGTTTATGTGGTGTGTCTTTGGGGTATGAGTGTGGTATGTGTATAGCGTGAGTTTGGGTTGTGTGGGTGTGGCGTGTGTATGGCGTGAGTTTGGGTTGTGTGGGTGTGGCGTGTGTATGGTGGGTGTGAGTGTGGTGTGTGTATAGCGTTTGAGTTTGGGTTGTGTGAGTGTGGTGTGTGTATGGTGGGTGTGAGTGTGGTGTGTGGGGGGTGAGTGTGGTATGTGTGTAGCCTGAGTTTGGGTTGTGTGAGTGTGGCATGTGTATGGTGGGTGTGAGTGTGGTGCGTGGGGGGTGAGTGTGGTATGTGTGTAGCGTGAGTTTGGGTTGTGTGAGTGTGGCATGTGTATGGTGGGTGTGAGAGTGGTGTGTGTATGGCATGAGTTTGGGTTGTGTGAGTGTGGCGTGCGTATGGCATGAGTTTGGGTTGTGTGAGTGTGGCGTGTGTATGGTGTGAGTTTGGGTTGTGTGAGTGTAGCATGTGTATGGCGTGAGTTTGGGTTGCATGAGTGTGGTGCTCATGTACAAGTGTGAGCACGGAGATTCTTTGGTAGGGAGGGAGTCGGGGTCTCCCTCTGTCGCCCAGGCTTGAGTGCAGTGGCACAATCTCAGCTCATTGCAACCTCCGCCTCTCAGGTTCTCTGTCTCCTGAGTAGCTGGGACCACAGGCACTGACCACCAAGTCCGGCTAATTTTTTAATTTTTTGTCTAGGTTTGGTCTTGCTATGTTGCCCAGGTTGGTCTGGAACTCTTTCCTCACGCGATCCTCAGTCCTCAGCCTCCCAAAGTACTGGGATTACAGGCACGAGCCACCACCCAGGAGATTCTGATGTCGCACACATCTGACTCGCACACTCCCCAGACAGCTCCCGTGTGCCCAGCACCACAGTCAGGGATAGCTGATATATAAATTAGCCAGGTATGGTGGCGTGCACCTGTGGTCCCAGCTACTCGGGAGGCTGAGGCACAAGAATCTCTTGAACCCGGGAGGTGGAGGTTGCAGTGACATTGCACCAGTGCACTCTCCAGCCTGGCAACAGAGCAAGACTCCGTCTCAAAACAACAACAACAACAAAAACAAACAAAAGACGTAAGACGTGGACCGCTGGAGAATGGGGGTGCTGCCTGCAGTCAAAACAGAGTGGGGCTGCCCAGCTCAGGGCCAGAATGATCCTATTCCCAGCACTTCTCAGTCAGGCTCTGTGGCTCAACTAAGAAACCAGCCTCCCTTGCAGGCAATGGCCTAGCTGGCCTGGTCTCCTGGAGGCTCTCTTCAAATATTTACATCCACACCCAAGATACGCTCTCAAGAATTGACTTGCATTATTGCTATGGGCCAAGTTTTCATCTGCAGTTTAAATCTGTTTCCCAACCTACGTTCCTATGTCCTAGGGGTTTGGAATTCTAGATCGTATTTGAAGTGTTGGTGTCACACACACACCTTAACACCTGCACGCTGGCAACAAAACCATCCGCTTTGCAGCACAGCTGGGGCCGCCTGACCTTTCTCCTGTCCTCCCTGCTTGAGCTCAGCAGCTGGGCAGCAGGGGATGCATGGCCACTGGCCAGCCAGGTGCAGCTCTCAGCTGGGGTGTTCAGAGGACGCCTCTGTCCCCCCCTCCCCCATCCCTCTGTCGCCCTTGGAGGCAGAGAACTTTGCCCGCCAGTCCCATGGGGAATGTCAACAGGCAGAGGCAGCGCTGCAGAGATTTCATCATGGTCTCCCAAGCCCTCGGGCTCCTCTGCCTTCTGCTTGGGCTTCAGGGCTGTCTGGCTGCAGGTGCGTCCGGGGAGATTTTTCCCATAAACTTGGTGGAAGGGCAGTGGGCAAATCCAGGAGCCGACCCGGGCTTCCCAAACCCTGTCCTTGCTCTGGACACCCCCATTCACCAGGAGGGTTTTCTGGTGGCTCCTGTTCAATTGTTTTCCTTCCAGAAACCAGCATCCAGGCACAGGAGGGGAGGCCCTTCTTAGTAGCCCAGGCTTTGGTGGGGCTATTTTTCAAAGAACTTTAGGAGTGGGTGGTGCTTTCTTGGCCCCCATGGGCCCCTGCCTGTTAGGTTGGACAAGCACAGGGAGTCTGGGGCCTCTCAGAGTATGGGAGGTGCTCACAGGCTGCTCCCAGGCTGGGGAGGACAAGTGTGTGGGGGATGGTGCCTGGGGCATGGGGGATGGGGTGTGGAGGATGGGGGGTGGGGATGGCATGTGGGGTGTGGAGGATGGGCCATGAGGGGGTGGGTCCTGGGAAACGGTATGTGGGGTATGAGGGATGGGGCGTGGGGTGCGGGAGGGGGGTGTGGGAAAGTGTGTGGGGTGTGGGGGATGGGATGTGGGAAGTGGCATGTGGAGTGCAAGGAATGGGGCATGGAGGTGTTGAGCGTGGGGTGTGTGGGGTGTGGGGGATGGGGAATGAAAAGGGTGTGTGGTGTGTGGGGGATGGGGTGAGGGGATGGCGTGGGAGGTGGGGCATGGGGATGGCAGGTGTGGCGTGGGGATGGCGAGTGGGGGGTGGGGCGTGGGGATGGTGACTGTGGGGTGGGGATGGCGAGTGGGGCTGGGGCCTGGGAATGGTGAGTGGGGTGTGGGGATGGCGAGTACAGGGTGTGGCATGGGGATGGCGAATGGGGCATGAGGATGGCGTGTGGGGATGGCGAGTAGGGGGGTGGGCTGTGAGGGACAGTGCCTGAGATGTGGGGCTGCAGCCCCAGCTCACACATGGCCTTATGACCCCAGCCACCTTCCTGCCCCAGGCGGGGTCGCTGAGGCCTCAGGAGGAGAAAACACAGGACCTGCTGTGGAAGCCAGGGCCTCACAGAGGTGAGCAGGGACTGCCACTGGTTTAGTGCCGGGGCCCAGTGGGGGCCAACATCACCTCCTTGGCCTCCCATGGCAAGGAGCCAGCCCGCGGGGTGGCTACTCAGTGCCCCCCAAGGAGGGTGTTCCCTGCTCAAGAGGAAGTGACCGCTCCAGTTCAGCCTTCCCTGGGACTGGGGTGCAGGTGACCTTATCTTCTTTGTTAAATCCTGTTCCTTCCAGACAATCCTGTGTTATTCATCAGGTTTGCCTCAGTTCTTGAGAGCTTTTCTGATGCAAATCTGCTTTCATCCCAGGGCGGTCGGGGCTCTGCTCACGCCAGCCTCCAGGAGTGTGGGTGTCCCGGGGGCGTGGGTGTCCCGGGGGCGTGGGTGTCCTGGGAGCGGTTGTCTCGGGAGCGGGTGTCCCGGGAATGTGGGTGTCCCGGAAGTGTGGGTGTCCCGGAAGTGTGGGTGTCCCGGGGCGTGAGTGGCTTGGGGGCGCGGGTGTCCCGGAGCGGTTGTCTCGGGAGCGGGTGTCCCGGGAGTGTGGGTGTCCTGGGGGCGTGGGTGTCCCGGGAGTGTGAGTGTCCCAGGGGCCTGGATGTCGGGGGACTGCAGGGACATGGGCCTCCCCTCCCACTCCTGCTGCCCGGGGCACCTCCCCTGAGGACTCCGCCTCCAAGAGCTCCCACCTCCTGGATTCTTTGGTGACCCCCGCCTGCATCCTCAGCCTCCTTCCAAACCAGACCGGTTCTCTAGGGACGAGGACGTGTGAAACTGATTTTAAAGGAAACTGACGGTGGCGTTTCTCTCGGCCCCACGTGGCCCAGTAGCGCCCACCTTCCGTCCCTTCTTCCGCGCTCAGTAACCGATTTAGGCCGCTCCTGCGGAACTCGGGCTCCTGCCCACCTGCCACCTGCGTCCACCTGAGGCCTCGTCCTCCCAGCAAAGGTCGTCCCTCCCGAACGCGCCTCCTGCGGCCTCTCCAGAGCCCCTCCCGCGCGTCCTCTCGGCCTCCTCCCGGGCCTCCCTCTCCCGCCTGCCCCACGGCCCGGCCAGTCTCCCCTCGCGGGCTGAGGCGGGTTCAGGCAGCGCGGCCGCCCCGGGGGTCACTCCTCGTCCACCACCGCGTGGTGCCCACAGCTCACAGCTCCCGGGAGACGGTCCCCTCAGCTGCAGGGCGTCCTGAAGAACGGCCTGCTCAGAGCTGAGCGCACGGGCTTGCCTCGCCCTGGGCGCCCTTGGCCCTCGCCCACCCCGTTTTCCATGGGCAAAGCGGGGGTCCTACTTGCCTACAAGTAACCGTCGGGGTTACGGAGAGGCCAGGAGCTGCAGCGGGGGGCTCTGCTCTCAGGACCGGCCCCAGGAGGATCCGCGCGAGGTCTGGCGCTCCGAGGGGTCGCAGGGCACAGAGGGGCCCCAAGCGGAGGAGGGGGAGGCGGCAGGAGCCCAGGACCGCCCAGAGGCGGCGAGGAAGCCTGGGGCTCGGTGTCGGGGGAGCCGGGCAGGGGCCGCGCCTCGGACCCTCAGCTGCAGGGCGTCCTGAAGAACGGCCTGCTCGGAGCTGAGCGCACGGGCTTGCCTCGCCCTGGGGCGGGGCTTGGGGAAGGCAGATCTGGCCGCCGGAGACGCGGTGCGGATGGACACGAGGGATTTGGATTTCCGCGGGCGGCTGTGCACCGCCAAGGCGGCGTTGGCGCGCGGTTCATGTGGGCCCAGGCGGGTGCCCAGCGCCCGGGCCGCGCCGCCTTCTCCTCGCCAGCATTAACCCCCAGCCTCACATTTATGCGGCGGCGCCCGCGGCCCCCTTCGGCCCAGCTTCCGCGCGTGCCCCTGAGCGCGCCCTCGGGATCAGCCCCTGGAAGCGGAGAGGCCGGGCCGGGAAGGATGAGTGAGGGGGGTGATCGCCCCAGGAGCACCGCAGGGAGGACGCCCAGCCAGGCCTGCGAGCAGCGCCGCTCCCCTCCCCCAGGACGGGGCGGGAAACTGCGATGCCCCCGCTGCGTGGGGCAGGGCCGTGGGGCGGTCTCCGAGGACTGGGCGCGGCAAGCGGTGAGCGTTTCACGGAACTCGCGTTTTTCAGTCTTCGTAACCCAGGAGGAAGCCCATGGCGTCCTGCACAGGCAGCGGCGCGCCAACTCGTTCCTGGAGGAGCTGCGGCCGGGCTCCCTGGAGAGGGAGTGCAAGGAGGAGCAATGCTCCTTCGAGGAGGCCCGGGAGATCTTCAAGGACCTGGAGAGGACGGTGAGCGCAACCGCGGGGCGCCCCGCACCGCTGAGACTGCAGGCGGCGCTGGACCAGGCCGTGTGGGGCCGCCTGTGTCTCTCCGGCTGTGGCTGTGAGCGGCGAACACGCAGCGGCGCCCGCACTGCGCTTCCTGCGGGGGTCGCTTTCCGCCTGGGGTGACTCCGCTTTCCTGGGCGATTCCCCTCCCTCCCCGTTTCCAGGAACACCCCACCAGGCCACGCTCTCCCTACGCGGCCACTCCGCGCATGCCGGTTTTCACATCAGAAAATACGATTTGAAAAGCACACCTAGGATGTCCCCCTTAACTTCCCAAGGGTGGCCCCCCAATCCCCTAAGGATGCGGGGCAGTCTGCGCATCACGGATGCGCGGCTCACAGAAGGGACGTGGTGAGAAGCTGGCCTGGGGGAGCTGCTCGCGGCCTACACCATGCCACCAGCGGCACCTCCGCAGGGCACATGTCGGGGAGAAAAAACGTGTGGGGACCTGGGGCTTTCTCCACCTCACACTCACGGGTCACCTCACACAGGACACCTTACACTCAGGGTGCACTTCAAACTCACAGGTCATTACACCTCACACAGGACGCCTCACACAAGACACCTCACACAGGGCACACTTCACACTCACGGGTCACCTCACATTCGGCACCTCACACAGATCACCTCACTCAGAGGACACCTCACACTGGGCACGCTTCACACTCGGGACACCTCACACTCAGGGTGCACTTCAGACTCACAGGTCATTACACCTCACACAGATCACCTCACTCTTACAGGACACTTCACACTCACAGATCACCTCACTCTCACAGGACACTTCGGACAGGACACACTTCACACTCACAGGCCACCTCACACAGGTTATGTCAAACTCACAGGTCCCCTCACACAGTCACCTCACACAGTGTACACTTCACACTCACAGGTCCCCTCACACAGTCACCTCACACACAGGGCACACTTCACACTCACAGGTCCCCTCACACAGGTCATCTCACACTCACAGGATGCACTTCACACTCACAGGTCCCATCACACACAGGACACCTCACACTCGTCACCTCACACACGTTACATCAAACTCTCAGGTCCCCTCACACAGGTCCCCTCACACAGTCACCTCACACACAGGGCACACTTCACATTCGCAGGTCACCTCACACCGGGCCCACGACTCTCAAAGGTCACCACACCTCACACACATCAGCTCACATAGATCATCTCACCCTCACAGGACATCCATCACACTCACAGGTCACGTCACACTCATAAGATACCTCACCCACAGGTCACCGCACACAAATCACTTCGCTCACACAGATCACCTCACACACAGGACACAGATCACCTCACACACAGGGCACACTTCACACTCACAGGTTCCCTCACACAGGACACCTCACACTCACAGATCACCTCACTCAACACCGATCACCTCACACAGGGGACACTTCGTTCTCACAGGTCACCTCACATAGGACATCTCACACACAGGTCACCTCACAGATCACACAGGGCACACTTCATTCACAGATCACACCTCACCTCCCACTCACAGATCACCTCACTCTCACAGGGCACCTCACTCTCACAGGACACCTCATACAGGGCACACTTCACTCCCACAGCTCACCATACCTCACACAGATCACCTCATACAGATCACTTCATTCTCACAGGATACCTCACACTCAGGGCACCCTTCACACTCACGGGTCACCTCACACAAGGCACCCTTCACACTCACAGGTCACCACACCTCACACAGATCATCTCACTCTCACAGGACACCTCACTCTCACAGGACCCCTCACACTCAGATTATCTCACACTCAGGTCGCCACACCTCACACTCTTAGGATGTCTCACGCAGGATGCCTCACAGTCACAGAGAACCACATCTCATATGCACAAGACACTTCACATTCACAGGACACCTCATGCTCACAGGAAGCCTCACACTCACAGGAAGTTCAGCTGTCTGAGACAAAGGCTAACATGACCCTTTCCGGGCAAATTGAGGATGGTCATGCCTAGCATTTTTATCCACCTAGTTTTCAAAGCATTTCTCATCTGTTGTATTCTCACAGCACCCTGTGAGTTTAAGTTTAGGTGGCCAACAGTTTCTTCAGCAATCACTTTTTTCTGTGGAGTGCTTTTGCTGTTTGTGGAAGATTTTGCATCTGCTACTGCACCCTCTCCCGGTGTCAGCCGGTGTGTGTGGCCACCCTGTCAGAGATGGAGCTGTGGCTCAAAGCCTGTGTACCTCATCCCAGGTCCACAGCTCAGCGACAGAAGAGTCAGGGCTGAACCTCGGGTGTTCTGACCTGGGAGCAGGAAATGTGTGGTCACCCATAGTTTCAGAAGTCCTGGGGAGGGGCCAAGATTGGAAGAAATCTACCTCAGCTCTGCAGGAAAGTCTGGCTTCCCGAGCCCACCCCGCCAGGCCCAGGTCCAAGTTCCCCAACCCCAGCTCGTGGTTTGTCCAGTGCTCACCGTTGGGTGCGCTGGTGAAGGTGCTCACGAGGCTTTCTCTTTTGTTCCCTCAGAAGCTGTTCTGGATTTCTTACAGTGGTGAGTAGATGATCGCCACCAATCCTGCCTGCAACCCTTCTCCTCAGCATACTGACGCCAGCCCATTCCACAGATGGGGACCAGTGTGCCTCAAATCCGTGCCAGAATGGGGGCTCCTGCAAGGACCAGCTCCAGTCCTATATCTGCTTCTGCCTCCCTTCCTTCGAGGGCCGGAACTGTGAGAAGAGTGAGGCCCCACTTTGGGTCCCATATTTGCAGAGGGCCCTGGGGAGCTGGTAGCGGTGGCCTGGCTAACCGGGTTGCAGGGTGCACAACCTGGTGGGGTGTGTGGACCGGGCATTCTGGGCTCAGCCCCAGTTGGAATTTGGTCTAGGTGACCTTGAAGTCCCTTCTAGTCTGAGGTCTTTGACAGGGACCCAAGGTTCTAATTCTCAGACTCAGTGGCCCCTTGGGCTCCCGGCCCTGGGCAATTCTCAGCCCTCGAGATGGCCCAGCTGAGAGTCCCTGTGTCCCTGTCCCACTTCCACGTCCCACCAGGCAGCACCGCTTGGTAAACTTCCCCTTCTCTACTTTCCATTACAAAGGTTTGAGGTGTTTTTTGTTTGTTTGTTTGTTTTTTGTTTTGTTTTGTTTACCATCTGAATATTAAATTATTGCAAAGTTTGAGGCCCCCAACTTCCCTTAGGTTCAGTAATTCACTAGAAGGACTCATAGAACCCACTGAAGTGGATACACTCACAGTTACCATTTATTACAGCAAAGGAAGCTGACATAAGTCTGCAGAGGAACCGGGCACAAACTTCCCATTGTCCCCTCCCTGTGGGGTCATGTGGACACTTCTCCCAGAAAGACGTGTGATGAGACGTGGGAAGTACTGCCAACTTGGGAAGCTCTATGAGCCCCGGTGTCCAGAGGTTTTATCAGGGCTCAATCACACAGACCCAGCTGACCACCCACGCGGCTGACCTCAGTCTCAGCCCCTCCAGAGGCCAAGCCAATAGTGTGGCCCGAGGCCCTGCCATCATCACATTGTCAGCTAGACCATCCAGCATGGCCCAAGGTCCGGGTAAACACCAACATTCCCTCAGGGCTTAGCGATCACTTCCCAGGAGCCAAGGCAAAGGCTATCCTTTCCCTGGTAACAGCAGCTCATCCTTGACCACCCAAGACCACATTCTCACACTGAACGAGCTCTCCGCCACAGCAGCCACTTTCTTCTCTAAGTAGAAGAGAGCCCAGCAAGGTGGGGCAGGCTGAAGAGAGAGGCTTCCTGCTGGTCATCTGGGTCCAGAATGCCTGGGGATCTCTGCTCAGCCCTGGTGCCCAGCAGCCCTGGTGTGCATCCTGCAGGGCAGGCCTTCCCGCCAGAGTCCTGGACTTACTCAGGGCCACTGCCCTTGCCCACATCAATCAAAGTCGGGCTGCCGGTTCTGCTGCTTCTGTCTGAGCCCATGGCCAGTGCTGGGACTGACTGTCCCTAGGCGGGCTCACGGTGGCATGAGGCCAGCTTGGAGAACTGTCTCAGCGCTCTGGTCCTCTCATCAGTTGAGTCTCTGATTGGAAGTCCCTTGGACACTTTTACCATCCCTACGGGACTTTCACTTTCCCCCAGGCTCCCCTCAGCTTCCCATCAGCTGCTCGGAAGAGTGGTCACCCTGGAGGCCACTGCCCACCAGCCAGGCACCCCCCAAATGCAACTGCAGCCAGCGCTGCCCCCGACTGGCAAGGCTGTTCAGACATGTGACTCCTCTGATCCAGGCCTTGTCCTTTGGATCAGTCCACGGAGCAGGCGGTGCCCAGCTCAGGCTCTGTCGCCCACAGCTCAGTGCCCCTTCCAGGCAGAACGCCGCTGCTGACTTAGGGCACTGCCTCCCCCGGGGCTGGCTCTCACTGACCCAAAGAGGCCCCTCTCAGGGTATCCCCTTCCTGTCCACAGACAAGGACGACCAGCTGATCTGCGTGAACGAGAACGGCGGCTGTGAGCAGTACTGCAGTGACCACGCGGGTGCCAAGCGCTCCTGTTGGTGCCACGAGGGGTACTCGCTGCTGGCAGACGGGGTGTCCTGCATGCCCACAGGTGACCAGGCTTCATGTCCCAGTCCCAGATGACACCAGTCCCTGTCCCACTACGGATTCTCTTACTGGACAAAAGACGGGTGGGGGTGGCTTCACATCTGAGCACCAACCATGCGCTGACCAACCGTGAGGCAGGATCTGGGCACCAAGGGTGGCACAGGCCAGAGCGACAGTGACTAGGATGGGCACCCTGGGGGCAGTCCCTGAATGGCCTCAGGCCCCCTACCCATGCTAGGCAGACCAGGGGAGCCAAGCAAGGCTCTATCTCACGTCCAACTCCCACTCGCAGGACCTCCGCTGGGGTTCGTGAATCTGCCTTGGCACAGGCAGTGTCTGTACTGACTGCTGCCCGCCCTGAATTCCAAAACTTGTAAAGGCTCCTGGGAAAATGGGATGTTTCTCCAAACAAATGGGCTGCACTTCCAAAAGCAGGGACACCCCACGCCCACTGTGTCTCGAAGAGGTGGACGTGCCCACCCTGGCCACACAGCCTGGGACTCAGCCCGCCACCTCCTCAGGTTTTCTTTCTGGCCCAAGACCTTGATTGGAGCAGATCAAAACTAAGCATGGGATCAAAACAACAGAGTTGTTTGTGACGTTGATTCATCTTTAGCTAGAATTTCATTCACCTTTTACTAACGTCAAGCAACACATTTTCCCCCTGAAAAGTGAGCAGAGGGCGATATTAAGACGTAAGCCCTCCATCTCCTCCAAAACCAGCCCTGACCATTGTCTCCTCAGCCAGCCACTTCCGCAAGGGCCTCTCATGGCCCAGCCCCACCAGTCAGGCCCAGCCGAGGCCCTGCCTTCCACCATCCCTGGGCCCTGGCAGCTCCTGCTCCTGGGGGCCTCCCATAGCCTCGGCCTCAAGGCCTCTCAGAGGATGGGTGTTTCTGAATCTTTCCTAGTGGCTCGTTCATCCTTCACAAATTTCTGCATCTTTCTGACTTTTGTTTTACACAGTTGAATATCCATGTGGAAAAATACCTATTCTGGAAAAAAGAAATGCCAGCAAACCCCAAGGCCGAATTGTCGGGGGCAGGGTGTGCCCCAAAGGGGAGTGTCCATGGCAGGTAAGGCTTCCCTTGGCTTCAGGATTCCAAGCCCTGAGGGTCTTGGAGCCTTTTGAATGTGAGCTGAACAACAGCTCTGGAAGGGAAAATGGGCAGGTCAGCCCCAAGGCCACCAGGCTCCAAGTCAGCCCACCTAGAACCTCCAGCTCGCTGCACCCCCATGCTTTCAGTGGGGCAAAGAAGGAGAAAAGAAGACGACACTCGCTGAGGGTCTACCCTGTGCAGAGAACCCTGCGAGATGCCCCTCCCGAGTTGTCACGTCATCCTCACTGTTACTCTTTGAGGTGGGATCTTTGCCTGATCTTTGCAAAATCAGGAGCATTGGATCAAAGCTATGTGAAGATCCCGTGAGGTGAACAGTGAAATCTCACAGCGACGTTTGTATTGTTGGGCTGTGCCCAAGAGCACGTCTAGGCTAGAGAGGGGCACAGCCTCCCAGAGCCAGGTCTGAGCAGCTTTGCCTGGGAGGGATCTGCAAAGACCCCAGGATTTCAGAAACAAATTGTGCAATGCCAGAGGTCCCTTGGCGTGCCCGGGAGGGCGAGTCATCAGAGAAACAATGACAGTAATGTGACTTCCATGCCTCCTGTCCCCCCGCCCAGGTCCTGTTGTTGGTGAATGGAGCTCAGCTGTGTGGAGGGACCCTGATAAACACCATCTGGGTGGTCTCTGCGGCCCACTGTTTCGACAAAATCAAGAGCTGGAGGAACTTGACCGCGGTGCTGGGTAGGTGTCGCTCTCCCCTGTGTGACCGCGGTGCTGGGTAGGTACCACTCTCCTCTGTCTGACCACGTTGCTGGGTGGGTACTGCTCTCCCATCTGACTGCTGTGCTGGTTACGCGCCGCTCTCCCGTCTGACGATGGTGCTGAGTAGGCGCCACTCTCCCCTGTCTGACCACGGCTCTCAAGTGTCTCAGGGGCCGCAGCTCTAGGCTTCGTGCTGTCACTTCCACAGACAGACAGACATCTCCTAAAGGGGAGCAACTGTGCTAGGCATGACTGCTGTGGCCACCGTCCTCTCAGCCACTTTCCCATGCCCAAATAAAATGGTAAAAGACGGGGGTTCTGCCCATCCTGCCTCACCTGGCCAAGAGCCCATAGGAGGATGCAACTCCCAGGGCTTCGTTGGACCACTGGGTGGCAGGGACTGTGCTTACTGGGTTTACAGGTGAGATGAACATTCCCAGGCGGGCACTTGGCTGGGAAGAACTGTGGAGAATCAGGGCACGCCCTGCCCCCCCCAGCTGCCAGGTCGCAGCACCCCTTCCCCACCTCAACACCCAGGCCCCAGATTCACCCCAGTTCACACGTCCCCACATGAGCCACAGGCTGCCACCTGCGGCAGGCTGGCCAGGTCACCTTGGGGTTGGATGCAGGCCCCCCTCGCCCCAAAAGGAGACTGCAGTCCCTGCAGACCTAGAAATGGCCACAGCCCGTCCCCATGCACCAGGGGGCGAGGCAGCAGGTAGTGGGATGGGCCTGAGCAAAGCTCCCTCCTTCCAGGCGAGCATGACCTCAGCGAGCACGAAGGGGATGAGCAGAGCCGGCGGGTGGCGCAGGTCATCATCCCCAGCACGTATGTCCTGGGCGCCACCAACCACGACATCGCGCTGCTCCGCCTGCAGCGGCCCGTGGTCCTCACTGACCATGTGGTGCCCCTCTGCCTGCCCGAACGGACGTTCTCCGAGAGGACGCTGGCCTTCGTGCGCTTCTCGTTGGTCAGCGGCTGGGGTCAGCTGCTGGACCGTGGTGCCACAGCCCTGGAGCTCATGGCCCTCAACGTGCCCCGGCTGATGACCCAGGACTGCCTGCAGCAGTCACAGAAGGCGGAAGCCTCCCCAAATATCACGGAGTACATGTTCTGTGCCGGCTACTCGGACGGCAGCAGGGACTCCTGCAAGGGGGACAGTGGAGGCCCACACGCCACCCGCTACCGGGGCACGTGGTACCTGACAGGCATCGTCAGCTGGGGCCAGGGCTGCGCGGCCGTGGGCCACTTCGGGGTGTACACCAGGGTCTCCCAGTACATCGAGTGGCTGCAAAAGCTCATGCACTCAGAGCCACGCCCAGGCGTCCTCCTGCGA
This sequence comes from Theropithecus gelada, assembly GCF_003255815.1. Taxonomy (NCBI): domain Eukaryota; kingdom Metazoa; phylum Chordata; class Mammalia; order Primates; family Cercopithecidae; genus Theropithecus; species Theropithecus gelada. The sequence goes on from NW_020257810.1 coordinate 21,782, forward strand.
GCCCCATTTCCCTAGCCTAGCAGCCCTGCCCCCTGGAGAGAAAGCCAAGGCTGTGTAGAACTGTCCTGGCACAAAATCCCATCGATTCTTCTGCAGTTCATGGGGTAGAGGAGGGCATGGGAGGGAGGGAGAGGTGGGGAGGGAGACAGAGACAGAAACAGAGAGACAAAGAGACAGAGAGAGACTGAGGGAGAGATTCTGAGGACATGGAGAGACTCAAAGAGCCTCCAAGATTCAAAGAGCTTAATAGAGACACAGAGAAGGAATCGAAAAGATGAGATGCAGAGGCAGACAGGTGCTGGACAGAGGGGCAGGGGAATGCCGCGGTTGTCCTGGAGGCAGACAGCCCAGCTGAGCCTCCTTATCTCTCTTCAGCCAAGCCCACCTGCCGGTGATCTGCTGGCCTCAGGCTGCTGTTCTGCCTTCATTGCTGGAGACACTAGAGGCATGTACACATGTGGATGCATACACACACACCAGTGCACACACACAGAGATATGCACACATACGGATGCACACACAGAGGGTCACACACAGATATGCAAACACACACACACACACAGAGATATGCACATACACGGATGCATATACACAGATATGTGCACACACAGATGCGTGCACACCACACCAATGCGCACACACACGGATGCAGAGAGATATGCACACACACAGATGCACACAGATATGCACACACATGGATGAGTGCACACACACCAATGTACACACACAGATATGTACACACGGATGCACGCACACCGATGCTGACTCCATGTGTGCTGTCCTCCAAAGGCGGTTGTTTAGCTCTCACTTTTCTCGTTCTTATCCATTATCATCTTCATTTCAGACAATTCAGAAGCATCACCATGCATGTTGGCAAATGCCCCAAACTCTCCCCCAAATGTGCCGGGCTGCACAGGCCGTTCCCCACCAGCTTCCCAACTTCACAATAAATGGCTGCATCTCCTCCGCACGCCTGTGGGGCCTGCCACCCACCGTGTAGCCTGTGATTCATTTTCAGAGCCCCCAGTGCTCATCCTCTGAGATGCTTTTTTCTTTCACAGTTTTCAGCATCACTGAAATGAACCCTCACATGGCAGCTGTTCTTTTTAAAAACAAAAGCTCTTTGATAGATGTTTGAGGCTGTAGCTCCCAGGACCCTGTGGAATTGGATGTTCTCTCCCTGCCACAGCCCTTGTCAATGATATTTCGCAGAGACCCTGGGAGCACCTGCTCGAGAATCAGGGACATACCACTAAATGCAGGTTCCCAGGCCCTGGCTGCAGTGGGAGGACCTGGCAAGCTGCACTCTTGCTGAGTCCCCAGGGTGGTGGGGGAAGAATGAGAAACACGAGCAGAGAAATGGGGAGGTGACAGACACTGCCCGCACTCAAGACTCCGGCAAGCATGGCTCAGAGAGCGAACTCAATGCCATCCCTGCAGGGCCGTCCTGGGCACCAGTGGCGCTCACAGCAGCAAGGCAGGCACCAGCAACCCACCTCAGGGGCACTCAGGCAACATCTAATTTAGAGCAGACAGGGTCCGTGAACTACAGCCGAGGGCTGCTTCCAAGCCACCCTGCTCTTGTAAATAAAGTTTTATGGGAACACACCCACGTTAGTGTCCATGGAGTGGCTGTGACAGAGATGTCCAGCCAGACAGACCAGCTGACCCGCCAAGCCCAGCATGATTAGTGTCAGGACCTCTGCCGAAGATGCTGCTGACCCTGGCCAGACCCCAGTTCCTAATGCCCCCACACAGGGACGGGGGCCAGTGGCGGGCCCTGATCAGGTCAGAGCTGGCTCTGCTTTCTCTTTTGTCCGAGTGACTGGGGAGTCATGAGGGGTCCTGGTGGGGTGCCAGCCTCCCTTCTTGCCAATGGGAAATGCAGGCACCCACCTCACGGTGCTGCTGAAGGAGGGGGCCCAGGACTCTCCAGAAACTTTGCTGAAGGGCCTGGGCACCCTCGAAGGCTACATTTCTTATGGGACGTGCCACCTGCCATGGCTCAGCTCCAGCTTTCTGTGAGTGGCGAGATAGAATACAGGGAGGCCACTGGCCATGGGCCTGCGACAGGGTGGGACGAGGCGGCAGGCTCGGGCCTCCAAAGCCAGCATCACCACCCAGCGTTGATGACAAAGACTGCATGTCTGCCATGAGCATCCTGCTGCTGGTGCACACACCACATTGGTCTCTCCATACAAACGTGCCTAGAGGCGATGTCGGAGTGTGGAGACCAGGAGAGGCAGGAGTCAGACATCTGGTGCCACCAGGAAGGCCCCTCTCAGAGGACTGGGCTGTGCGTGGTGCCCACCGTGGGAGGCCACCCTGGTGTTGGCACCCAGTGCCATCAGTTTGTGTAGTCGGGTGGGGCCCAGTGAGCACCTCCTGTGTGCCAGGCACAATTACGCACAATGTGTGCACACCAGGCCCAGGTGCAGGTGGCTGCGAGACGGGCAACACATCAAGGCAGACACACCGTGAGGCAGTGGCCAGCACTGTGGGTTTTAGGGGCATTGCTCCGGCCACTACGGCATAGCAGGTAGTGATTGCCACACTGGCCAAGTTTTAGACCATTTATTCCAGGGACCCCAGAAGCAAAAATCCTGGCTGCACCTCCCGGTGACTCCCACAGCCATTGAGCGGAGACGCTCAGGGACCTGGTGACAGGAGGTTTCTGTGCTGGAGAATGAGCCCAGAAGCCCTCTCAGCCTCGGAACAGTGTGGCCAGCGGTGGGCAGGTCAGGAGGGGTTTCAGACAGAGCCTGTCCCTCCAGATGGTCGGGGAGGGTCACTCCCCACAGAAGTACATGTTGGGACCATGTGGACACAGAAGGTTTGGGGGTGGGTGGGGCAGGTACCAGCCTGGCCTGTGGGAGACCGTGGTGCAGATGCCAAGCCCCCCTGTGACATCAGACCACCTGACACCACCCAGAGAATGGCCGTGAGCGGAAGGGCCCGCCCAGAAGCAAGCAGGGCCTTGGGGCAGAAGTCCTGGGCTCAGACCCCACACTCACTGCCGGTGGCCCCGGGCTCCGGCTTCTGTGCTCTCGAGACGTAGTTTTCTGTTCTGGAAAAATGATATTTTTATGTGATTGTGAGGACTGAGAGCTAGATGTAAACATCTGGAAACTACAAAACAAGCATGAAATGATGTTTTTATTCTTAGAACAGAAAGTCCCCGCGCCCGCGGACCTGGTGACCGATGAGGATGAGGTTCTGCGGGGCCTCTCCGGCTGCCCAGCTCTGCCTGGGGAAGGTGGGGCCAGAGTGGCTGTGTTCCCAGCGTGGTCATTCCCCTGCGTCGCCAGCGGGCCTCGGCTCCAATCAGGGGGCCTAAGCCAAGTGACAAGCAGCCGCACAACAGCCATCCTGGCCGGGGCGTGGACTTTGCTCCGGCAGCCTGTCCCAGTGAGGACAGGCACACGGTACTCAGCCACACCATGGGGCGCCCACTGCACCTCGTCCTGCTCAGTGCCTTCTTGGCCAGCCTCCTGCTGCCCGGGGAAAGTCGTAAGTGCCCCCCGCCCTTCAGGCCCAAAGGCAGCCCTGGGGAGCAGGGAGGGGCGGCAGTTGGGGAAACCCTCTCGTCTCCGCAGCCTGGACAGTGGGTGTCTTGGCCTCTGTCAGAGGCTGGCCTCAGATGGCTGGGCTTGGCCTTTCCAGCCAAGGGCGTCCTCAAGGCCAGCTGTGGCTCCCTGTGGCTGAGAGTCAGACGGGAGGATCAGAGGTCACAGAGACAAAAACACAAGGACGGAGTCAGCGAGAGAGAGAGGGAGAGGGAGGGAGAAACGGAGACACAGTGAGATGGGAGGCCAAAAGGCAAAGACAGAGATAGACAGGGAGACAGAGACAGAGGGAGAGGTGGGAGCAGGCAAAGACAGGACAGTTGGCCGTCTGCCACCACAGGGAGGCACAGGACGAGGGGCACAGCAGAGGAGCTCCCAGGGAAGAGGAGGCTGAGCCGAGCCAGTGCCACCACCCTGGGACTGGCTCCGCCTGGGAAGGGGCTGCCTAATGCACAGCTGGACAGGTGGGAGCAGCAGGGCTGTCCAGGACCCCCAGGCCTCTCCAAAAGCAGAGGCCTAGAAAGGGCAGAAGCCAGGCAAGGCTGGGGGCAGCGGAGGAAGAGGAGGCCCCTCTGGTGGGGACACGAGAGACGGGGACCCTAGACTTGTTTGCATCCTGGATAAAGTGGACAGGCAGGGGCACCAAGGGGACCCAGGCCTGGGAAGGGAGTGTGTGAGGGAGAGATGGAGCAGGGGAGACCCTCGTGGGGTGGAAAGGGGAGACTCCCGGGAAGGCTGAGTGGATCATCAGTGCATCGCTGACCTAAACGGCCCCTCCGCCTGGTGGCCTGGAGCTCCAGTCACATCACCCGGGGGTCTTCTCCATCCTACCCTCAGTCCCCTACCCTCCCCAGCCTCTGTCCCCTGAGCCATGTCTTCCCGTCTCCCGCACAGAACGGAACTCTTCATGGGGTACTGTGTGGCTCCGTCTCGCCCAGCCTTCTCCCTGCCCCTCAGGCCACACCGCCCCGTGCAGGAGCCCACCGTGATGCGTGTGGTGCAATGAGATCAGCGCAGGTGCAACAAGGCCCTGGAAGGGCCCATGCCGTCATCGTCCACAGCAAAGCCACTCTGCAAACAGACAGATGCTTCATTGCATTGGTAGAAAATTCTGCAACCAGAATGCTCGGGGCTTCTGAGATCCTAAGCCCAGCCCGAGGCTCTGGAAGCTGCTCTGGCTTCTTGGGAGTGGAAGTTGGCAGGACTCCTCTTCCTGGGAAGAAGCAGAGGGTGGAGATGAGAGGACAGGCCAGGAGCCCACCCAGACCCACAGGAGGAAACTAGGGGAGTCACGCGGGGTCCTGGTGGAGCGCCAGCCTCCCTTCCTGCCAATGGGAAATGCAGGCGCCCACCTCACGGACCTCTGGTCCACAGGGTCTTGACACCCTTAGCTGTGTGATGCAGACCTGACCCATGACCATGGCCTGTGGTGTCTCCGGGGGCCGGCCTGGACCCTGGGTGGACATGGTGAGCCCCAGAGAGCCAGGGCCAGGCCATCTCCCTCCCCTACTCCGCCTGAGACCTCGGCAGCTGCACTGTGGGGTGGGTGGGGCTGAACACAGGCCCCAGAAGGTCCCAGCCAGGACCCTGCTGTGCACACTTTTGATTTTAATAAAATCGGAATGCGCACAGCATCTGCAGTTCAGCCTTTAAATGAACTCGGCTGTCCTGCCTGTCACGGAAGCTCTTCTGGGACAGTGGGACCTCAGCACTGCTTTGCTGGTACTGCTATAAGAAAAGACCATGGACCAAGTAGCTTAAAGCAACAGAAATGTTTCTCCCACAGCTCTGGAGGCTGGAAGTTCAAAATCAAGGTGTCAGTGGTGCTGGTTCCTCCAGAGGCTGGGGGAGAGTCTGCTCCGAGCCTGTCTCCCGGCCTCGGGGTGCCAGTGGCTTCAGAGCCCATGGCTTTTGGGAGCATTGCTCCCATCGCTGCCTCCATCATCGAGTGGGGTTCTCACCATGGCTGTTTTTCTGTCTTCTTTTCTCTCAGAAAGACACCAGTCATTGGATTTAGGGCTCACCCTATCCCATAAAATGTCTTCCTAACTAAATACATCACAAAAGTTCTATTTCCAATTGAGGTCACGTTCTGAGGCTCTGGGAAAGACATGAATTTGCAGGGATGTTATTCAGCCCTGTCCTGCCACCTGTAAGTGTTTCCTGCAATCCAATTTTTTATGTTAATAAAATCAGAATATGCAGAGCACCTGCAGTGCCAGCCTTTAAACCACCACTGTTGCACTGGCAATCATTAAAGCTACGTGGCTTCAGTTTCAGTCTTTACATTCAGCAAGTTTAAGTCCCTTCTTCATGAGTTTGGACCTTAGTGACTGAAAATTTTGCTTGCTGATAAAACTTGCTCAAATGCAGTTGCACACTATGGAATTCACTGATGTTGCCAAAACCACAAACACAACCGTGTGCTCAAGGACTGCAATGCTCCCCACGGCTTCTGAAGAAACAAACCCACACAACAAACGTCTACCAATCTGGACGCTCCATATCAGAACTCTGGAGTGTTCCATTAATTTCTGGAGACAAGTGTCTAAAAACCTTGGCACGTTTTCATTTCGTTTTGCCAATCCCATTTTATTCACATCAGAAAGTGTGGCCACGTGGCCGAGGCCTGGCCTGCTCAGTCTGAATGAAGCATTGATGCGACTCAGCCATAGCAGAAGCGCCCAGGTTCAGTCCAGAGGGCCGAGCCAGGTGTGCAGTCTTTCCTTCATTCCCTCAGCACATATTGGTTAAGTTCCGGCCGTGCTAGGCACGGGGAAACAGCTGGGGCCAAACGCGCCACGTCTTTTTCCAGCGGAGGGAAGGATGAGCCTGTCAGCACGTAATGTCAGAGAGGGGTTCGGCGCTAGAAGACAAATAGCACAGTGTTAAGGGGATGGAAGAGACACGAGTTGGGGCAATGTCAGAGGGCGTGGTCAGGGAGGATCTCACGGGGAGGGGGAGCTGGGTTGAGCCACGTGGGTATCTGTGGAAAGAATGTTCGACAGGGAGGTGACCGGTGCAAAAGTCGTGGAGTGTGAGTGTTGGGCTCAGCCAAGGTCAGCACAGAGCCCAGTGTGGCAGAGAGAGATGAATGAGGGCAGGGTTGAAGGTGGTGCGGCCTGGGAGGCCTGGCCATGGGAAGACCCTGGACTCTGTTCCAAGACCACTAGAGGCAGATTCTGGGTGGTCCTTGACTTCCTTGCATCACCCTTTCCACCCCGTACCTGCCACCTGTATCCTCCTCCCCACACAGTCCAGCTCAACCTTATAGGCAGTGTCCCACCCCCATGAGCTGGGGAGAGCTGAGCAGGTTTCAGGGAGATGGGAAAAGGCGGGAATCGGACAAGGGCTGCAAAGGAAAAGTGCATTCTTAGTGGTCAGTCAGCCTGGGGATGCCCGGGGGTGGATGCCAAGGGGAACAGAGTTGTGGCTGGCATTGCAGAACAGCGAGTTCCTCTAAGAGGTCAGAGGAGGCGCGAGGGACTGACCAGAGACAGTGAGCACGTCAGGCCCTGGTTGAGTGGGGACCAAGCCTTGTGGCAAGTCTGTGAACCGTCACTGTGGCTCTAGGGCAGCAGAGAGAAAACCAGGTGTATGTCAATATGGCCACAAGGAAGGAGACCAAGGGGAAGAGAGAAGGGACCAAGAGAGGTGTTCACGTGGAAATGCATTAGAACACTGAGACCCCAACTGGAGCCCAGGAGGTCTGCAAGTCCCAGTTTGGGAAACACTAAGCCAGGCTTGGATAACTTGTCTGAGGCTGCATCCCAACACGAGAGCCAGGGGCCCCAAGGGAGATGGGCATTCCCTGCCCCCCAGCTTCCTTAGTGCCTTTTGTGGAGCGGAGGTGACGTGAGGCTGCAGGTTGCAGGGAGCCAGGTGTGCAGACTTGCAGGAGCCATGTGTGGGCTGCATTGCAGAGCAAGTGCGTGGGAGTGGAGCAGACACTCAGAGTAATGCGGCAGGGCCAACAAATAATAAATCTAAGCCTAGCGCTGGTGGGACAATGTCAGTGTCACTAAAAGAAATGGGGAATTTGGAAGGTAAAGTAACTGGAGGTAGGAATGAAGCCAAGATTTACTGAGCACCTTCTGTATACCAAACTCCAAACTCAACACTAGTTTACACAATCTTTAAAACAACTCGAAGAGTAGGTATTATAATTCCCATCTGCCAATAATAAATAAGTGACTAAGATGTTTTTGAAACTCAAGATTGTCTTGTTTTAAATGTTGGACATGGAGAGTTTGGAGTTCCGAGATGAGGGAAGGCATCTGTCATAGTGAGAGTTGAAAACATGGAACTCAGGACAAAAGTCAGTGCTAGAGAGATCAATTGGAAGAGTCATCTTTCTCGTAGTGAGACACTTAATTTTTCACTGGAAAAAAGTACAGAAAAAGACTACAGAGGGCCAAGAAAAGAAACTGAGGCTATCACAATGAAAAGAGGAGGAGGAGTGGGTGAGAGACAGAGGAGACACAGGCAGAGAGATGGGAACAGCACAGCCCACAGACATACACCCTGCGAGGGACACAGACTCTCAGATCCAGGGCATTTTAACCAGCAGATCAAGACTCATTTGCCAGTCATGAAATCAACTCAGTATTAAAATTAAAAAAAAAAAAAAAGAGTAGAATCAAATAGAACACTTTGTACTAAGTACTGTTTTTTAGGAAATACTAGTAAGTACTATTTCTTGAAAGTTGGCAAGTATGTGTGTCCTGGCACTTTATAAATTGTACTTTTATAGTTTGTAATCGAAACAGCACCACCAATCCCCACATAACAAAGAGCAAAGACCTTAAAGACGAGTGGGGCCAGGCTGAAGGGGCACAGTTTGAGCCAAAGCACAGAGCAGAGTGGGCTGAAAGCACCCTGGAGAGGGAGAATTCAAGGAAGGGGGCTTGAGTGGCCAGCCTGAGCCAGCATGAGCATGTGAGGAGGCTGGTGAGCTGATTGGATGGGATGTGTCTACTTCTCCAGAGAAGGGTGCGCGGGTCTAGAGCAGGTGCCTCATGTTGCACCTCATAGAGAACTGGGCGGGGGAGGGAGATGGGCATTTCCCTGCACAGTCCCCAAAGTGCCTGAGGAAAGTGTTGACTAAGAAGCCAAACTCTGTAAAATATTTGAACAGATTTATTCTGAGCCAAATGTGAGGACCATGACCCATGACACAGCCTTGGGAGGTCCTGAGAACATGTGTCCAAGGTGGTCGGGTCACAGCTTGATTTTATGTATTTTAGGGGGACAGAAGTTACATGCAGACGCCAGTCAATAAGCATAAGGTGTACACTGGTTCGTTCCAGAAAAGGGGAAGGTGGGGGCTTCCAGGTCCTAGGTGGCTTCAAAGATATTCTGATTGGCAATCAGTTGAAAGAGTTATTATCAGCTGGGCACGGTGGCTCACGCCTGTAATACCAGCACTTTGGGAGGCCAAGGTAGGCGGATCACGAGGTCAGGAGATCGAGACCATCCTGGCTAACACGGTGAAACCCCATCTCTACTAAAAATACAAAAAAAAAAAAAAAAAATTAGCCGGGCCAGGTGGCGGGCACCTGTAGTCCCAGCTACTTGGGAGGCTGAGGCAGGAGAATGGCGTGAACCTGGGAGGCAGAGCTTGCAGTGAGCCAAGATCGTGCCACTGCACTCCAGCCTGGGTGACAGAGCAAGACTGTCCAAAAAAAAAAAAAAGAAAAAAGAAAGTTATTATCTAAAGACCTGGAATAAACAGAAAGGAGTATCTGGGTTAAGATAAGAGATAAAGACCAAGGTTCTTGTCATGTAGATGAAGACTCACAGGTGGCCACTCTTAGAGGCAAGAGATGGCAACTGTTTCCTCTTGGACCTTTAAAAGGTGCTACACTCATGGCCAGGCACCGTGGCTCATCCTGTAATCCCAGCACTTTGGGAGGCTGAGGCGGGTGGATCACTTAAGGTCAGGAGTTCAAGACCAGCCTGGCCAACATGGTGAAACTCCATCTCTACTAAAAATACAAAAATTAGCTGGGTGTGGTGGTGCTTGCCTATATTTTCAACTACTCGGGAGGCTGAGACAGGAGAATCTCCTCCTGAGGCAAGACAATGGCTTGAACCTGGGAGGCAGAGGTTGCAGTGAGCTGAGATTATGCCACTGCACTCCAGCCTGGGTGACAGAGCAAAACACCATCTTAAAGAGAAAAAAAAAAAAAAAAAAAGGTGCTAGACTCTCAGCTCAGAAAAAGACCTGGAAAGGTAAGGGGGTTCTCTACAGAATGTGGATTTCCCTGAAACAGCTTTGCAGGGCCATTTCAAAATATGTCAAAGAAATACAATTTGGAGTAAAATCATTTGTTTTAGGGACTGCTATATGTCATGTGGTCCTATACTAGAGAAATCAGGTTGGAAACTGGTATCTTATTGCTACAAACAATCTGGTCAGCCTTAAGGTCTCTTAATGTGAATGCTGGTCAGCTGTGCCTGAATTCCAACGGGAGAAAGAAATAATGAGGCAGGTGGGACCCACTTCCCCTCATAGCCTCAACTAGTCTTTCAGGTTCCTATGGAATTCCCTTGGCAGAGAGCAGCGGTCCACTCAGTGAGTTGGGGGCTTAGAATTTTATTTTTGGTTTACAAGAGAATGATCCGCCTTTTGTGATGTGGGTGTGGCAAGGGGCATCGCAGTCGGGGAGCCCGGGTGAGGGGGAGTCTGGGTGAAAGGAGCCCAGGTGAGCGGGAGCCCAGGTGAGGAGGAGCCCGGGTGAGGGGGAGCCCGGGTGAGGGGGAGCCCGGGTGAGGGGAGTCTGGGTGAGGGGGAGTCTGGGTGAAAGGAGCCCGGGTGAGGGGTAGCCCAGGTGAGGGGAGCCCGGGTGAGGGGGAGCCCAGGTGAGGGGAGTCTGGGTGAGGAGGAGCCCGGGTGAGGGGGAGCCCGGGTGAGGGGGAGCCCAGGTGAGGGGAGCCCGGGTGAGGGGGAGTCTGGGTGAAAGGGAGCCCGGGTGAGGGGTAGCCCGGGTGAGGAGGAGCCCTGGTGAGGGGGAGCCCAGGTGAGGGGGAGTCTGGGTAACGGGGAGCCCGGGTGAGGGGGAATCTGGGTGAAAGGAGCCCGGGTGAGGGGGAGCCCGGGTGAGCGGGAGCCCAGGTGAGGGGAGTCTCGGTGAAAGGGAGCCCAGGTGAGGGGAGTCTGGGTGAAGGGGAACCTGGGTGAGGGCGACCGGAGCTTTTAACCCTGTCCTTCCTGCCTTCCAGTGTTCATCCGCAGGGAGCAGGCCAACAACGTCCTGGCGAGGGTCAGGAGGTCCAATTCCTTTCTTGAAGAGCTGAAGAAAGGAAACCTTGAAAGAGAGTGCATGGAAGAGACCTGCTCATACGAAGAGGCCCGCGAGGTCTTCGAGGACATTGACAAGACGGTAAGAGCTGGGGCTGGGCTGTGGGGAAGGAGCTCAGACCACAGCCCTTGGCTGGCCCGAGCTCCAGGGGGCGGCCTGGAGGAAGGGGCAGCGCGCGGGGGCTTTCCGGGGCGGGGTCCGGCGAATCGAGGGCTCGGCCGAGTCCTGTCCACAGGGACATCAGTACCGCCCCCGCGCTGACTCCTTCCCAGCGAGGACTCAGCGGGGAGGGATGCGCCCAAGTCCCTTGACGGTCACAGGGCTTCTGCCAGAGTTAAGTCCATTTAATAATAAAATGCTAACCTAAAAACCAATAATCATGGCCTCGGCCAGTGCCTCGCCGAGTTGCAGTAAGTTGAGATCGTGCCCTCCCGTGCCCTCCCACGCCCTCAGCCCGCCTCCGGCCTTGCCCTCCGTAGTTGCTGAGAGCCACAGCCTAGAGCGCCAGCGCGCAGGCGCACAACCTACGTCAGGCCACGAACCCAGTACTGCGCCTGCGCAGCAGGAGGACTAGCACTGAGGCTGGGCCGCGAACCCAGCACTGCGCCTGCGCAGTAGGAGGAGCGCGCTGACACCAGGCCGCGATTACGCAGCCGCAGCAGCTCTGCGCGGATGGCGCCAGCCCCCTCTCCCCTGACGAGGCGGGCGGGGCTGCGGTCGAACCTGGAAATGGCTGAGGGGTCTCGAATTCCTCACCCCAGGCCTCAGAAAAGGTGCCTGCAGGACAGGGCTCCGAAGCGGAAGTGGGCGGCGGTGATCCCCAACTGACAGGAATGAGCTGAAGAGAAGAAAGTAGCCTCAAGGGGGCCAAGCCGGAGCTCAGTGAGCAACAGCTAGGCCAGCCGCGGCTGGTGCCGTCAGCCACACCACTGACTATGGCCTCGAATGGAAACTCGGAGTCCCCTTACAGGTTCCCCCAGCGCAGACCACCGCCGAAGGTTACTGGGGAAGGCCCCTGCAGCTTCCATGTGGACATCACTCACTTGCTTCATCCAGGAGTGCAGTCGCCTGCAGCCTGGGGCCACCTGACTGATGTCACCCTGAAGATCCATGCCAAAAGAGCTGGGGAAAGTTCATCTTCTGGTGACCCCCCACGGACCAGGGTGAAGTTGCAATTATGGCCAGGTCTAGGAATTATAAGTCAATAAATAAACTGCCTCAGGGAGACATACTCAGAGTCCAGGAAAATCTGGGAAACAGCAAGAAGGGTGAGCTCAGCATCAGCCCTTGCAAAATTGCACGGCTGTCTCCTGGCTCACAGGTTGCCCCATCCTTACTTTAGCCTCAAAGAAAAGGAGACCCAATATTATTTGAGTACTTGGGCTTGATCCTGAGTGACTTTCTGAGAAACCAGTGTATCATCTACCCTAAGATCACCACATATGTGAGAAGGTTTTTGGATGAGTTGAGATTTCTAGACATTGAAACCCTCATGATGAACGTCATCCCGGGGTTGCAGGGGCTAAGCCTTTCATCACCTGCCACAACAAGCTGGGCATTAACTTGTATTTGAGAATTGCTCCAGGGCTCTACCTTAAGATGCTGGTTAGTAGCATTGACTGGATTTATGCAATTGGATGCCAGTTAAGGAATAAGAGAATGTATTTGATTTGCTACCCTACATGGTCTGTGCAGACTATCATGATCTCATTGAAATCCAAGATAAGATTATGTCAGGGATGAAGCACATCACAGGTGGTTACAAGGTCACCCACCATCCAGATGGCTCAGAAAACCAAACCTATGGGTTGACTTCTCACCCTTCTGGAGAATCAGCGTGGTAGAAGAGCTTGAAAAAGTGCTGGGTGTGATGCTATCAGAAACTAACCTCTTTGGAACTGAAGAAACTCAAAAAATTCTTGGTGATGTCTATATAACAAAAGCTTTTGAAAGTCTTCCACCTCAGAACACATCCAGGCTCCTTGATAAGCTTGTCAAGGAGTTCCTGAAAGTGACTTACATCAGTCCCACATGTATCTGTTATCACCTGCAGATAATGAGCTCTTTGACCAAATAGATCATTCTAAGAGGGTCTCACTGAGCACTTTGAGCTATTTGTCATGAAGATAGCTGAGTGTTTCCATGCAGCAACAGCAGCAGCTGTTGACAAACAAGACAAGGCCAGTGAAGATGGTGAGGCCACATTCATAGATGAAAGCTTCTGTACAACCCTGGAATATGGGCTTCTGCCCACAGCTAGTTGGAGCATGACAATCAAATGTGTTACCATGTTTCTCACAGACTCCCACAACATCAAGGAAATATTTCTGCCTCCTGGCATGAAACTTGAAGACAAGAAAGAATGTGGCAACCACTAATAAAATGGAAACACAACATTGACACTTCTTTCTAGAAAATGTTAATTGTCTAAGTTGTGTGACTCAGATATCTTTGCATTTCTGCAAAAGATCAAGGTCTACTCTAATTCTTCAATTAAGAATTCCTTTTTATTCCTTGTTAGCAAATAAATGATTTTTCTCTAATAGAAAAAAATTAGAATTTTCAGAACTATTTTCAACTACTCCTTATATATTCCTTATATATACATGTATTTTTTCCCACTGGTAGAATTTTTCTTTAATTAAATAATGCTGATCCAAGTTTATGTTTCACTCAGCATCATTTCTCAGACACTCTTCTTTACTTCTATATAGCTACCCTATAGCTAAGCTATATTTTATTGTATGATGCATTTACTCTCTCAGAGTTTGGCCATATAAGTTATTTCTAAATATTGCTATTAGTAAAACACATATGCATGCATTTCTTCTAGATTATCACCTAAGAACGGCTTCTCCAGAGTGAGATGGCTGAATTAAAGGTTATCAACAAGTTCCAATTCCAGATAAGATGAAGAAAGCACATTCCACACTGCCTCTCCCACTGAGTGTAGCTCCAAAACATGGAGAGAATGCATGCAGCAGCTATTTGAGGACCCTAAAAAGTAAATCACAGTGTATTGAGGAATAATATTAGAATTAGATGTATGATATGATACAACTGACTGTGAGTTTATCACTTTCTCCTCCAGTCTTCCAGACGTTGCTTGACCTGAATCTAACGGACATTTATAGGATTCTCAACAATAGCAAAGTATGCTTTCTTTCCACATATGGAAAATTCCTCAAGGTAGACTATATCCTGTGTCTTAAAGCATACCTCAATAAAAAGATTGAACTCACATAAAGTACGTTTTCTGACCATAATGGAATTAAACTAAAAATTACTAACAGAAAAATAACTGGAAACTTCCCTAAGTACTTGGAAATTAACCCACACATGTATAAATAATCTGTGAGTCAAAGAGAAAATTTTAAGGGAAGTAAGAAAGTATTTTGAGTGGAACAAAAATGAATATGTAACATAAAATCTGTGGGATGCAGCTAAAAAAGCAGTGTTTCAAGGGAAATTTATAGCATTAAACGCTCATATGGGAAAAGAAAGAAGGTCTCAAATTGTTCTACTTTAATAAACTAGAAAAAAAAAACCAAAAGGAAATTGAAAAAGCAGAAATCAAAGAAATTGAAAACAAAAATAATGGGCAAAATTAATAAGCTGATGAAACTCAAACAAAATTGACAGGAAAAAAACAAGAAAAAGGGCTTATGTTGGAAATGGAAGAGAGGGGACATCACTACAGAAACTGCAGATGTTAAATGTATAAGAAAATACTTTGAACAATTCTACACATATAAATTTGGATGAGATTTGAACAACTTGGATGAAATGAAACTATTCTTCAACACCACAAGCCACCAAAACATACACAAGATGAAATAGATAACTGCCAACTCAATTCTTAATTTAAAACCTTCTGAAAAAGTAATGTTCAGGTACAGATGGTTTCACTGGTAGAATTTTACCACACATTTCAAAAAGAACACCAACTCTATACAATTCTTCTAGAAAATAGAAGAGGGAACACTTCTCAGTTTGTTTTAGGCCAGCATTACCCTGATGTCAAAACCAGACAAATATTGAAAATGAAAACCACCCTACGTAACAATATCTCTCATGAACCTAGACATGAAAATCCTCAACAAAATATTAGCAAACAGTGCAGCAATATATTTTTAAAATAATAATATACCATGACCAAGTGAGTTTATCTGGGGCACACATGCCTGGCTCAATATTTAAAAATAATTATGTAATACACCATATAAACAAAGGAGAACATCTACATAATCATGTCAATTGATGCAACAAAGAAATCTGGCAAAATTTAACATCCATTTATGATGGATAAAGAAACCTATCAGCAGAGTATGAATAGGAGGGAATTTTATCAACATAATAAAGTTCATCTACAAAGACTCTACAGTTGATATTATACTTAAAGGTGAAAACTGAATGTTTTGTCCCTGAGACTGGGAATAACACAAGAATGTCCATTCCCAACACTCCTAATCTAACATTATACTGGAAGCCCTAGCTCTAAAGAAGACCTTCAATCAGTGAAGAAAAAGAAATAAAGTTATCACTATTTGAAGATGACATGATCATGTATATAGAAAATCCTAAAGAATGTGAAAGGGAAAAAAGCTTGTTTTAGTCCATTCTCATGCTGCTGTGAAGAACTACCTGAGACTGGGTAATTTATAAAGGAAAAAAGATTTAATTGACTTACAGTTCCACATAGTTAAGGAGACCTCAGTAAACTTACAATTATGGCAGAAAAGGAAGCAAATGCATTCTTCTTCACATGGCTATAGGAGGGAGAAGAATGAGAGCCAAGCAAAGGGGGAATCCTCTTAAAAAAAAAAAAAATCAGATCTCATGAGAACATACTATCATGAGAACAGCATGGGAGAACCACCCTCATGATTCAGTTACCTCCCGCTGGGTCCCTCCCACTACACATGGGGATTATGGGAACTATAATTCAAGATGAGATTTGGGTGGGGACACAGCCAAACCATATCAATGCTCCTAAAATTTACAAATGAGTGTAATAGGTCACAGAATACAAAGTCACCACACATATTTTAATATTTTTATGTAGTAGCAATGTACAGTTAGTTGTAAGCCAAAAATTTTTAAATGCCATTTACAATTGCTTCCAAGAAAATTATATACTTATATGTAAAGCTAATAAAACATATAAAGGATCTTTATCCCAAAATCTACAAAATTCCAATGAACATATTTAAACAGACCTAAATAAATAGAGACACATACAATGTTCATGGATTGAAAGACTCAACATATTAAGATATCAATTTCTGCTAATTTGATCTATAAATGCAATACACTGCCAATCAAAATTTAGTCAATAGAGGCAAGCTGATTATAAAATTTATATGGAAAGGTAAAGGAACTAGAATGGCTAAAACAATTTTCAAAAGGAAGAATAAAATTGGAGGAGCCACACTACCTGATTTTAAGACTTATTGTAAAGCTACATTAATTGCAGAGGTATTAATGGGTGGTATTGGTAAAGGAATAGACACATAGCTCAGTAGAACAGAATAGTGAGTTCAGGCGTAAGAGACGGTGAAACCCCGTCTCTACTAAAAATACAAAAAATTAGCCAGGCGTGGTGGCAGACGCCTGTAGTCCCAGCTACTCGGGTGGCTGAGGCAGGAGAATGGTGGGAACCCGGGGGGTAGAGGTTGCAGTGAGCCGAGATTGTGCCACTGCACTCCAGCCTGGGCGACAGAGCAAGACTCTGTCTCAAAAAAAAAAAAAAAAAGATCTCACCCTTAATACTATTACATCGTTGATTAAATTTTAACATATGTATGGGGGGCATGTTGAGACCACAGCAGTGTTGGAACAATTATATATTTATATGCAAAAAAAGAACCTGGGCCGGGTGCAGTGGCTCAAGCCTGTAATCCCAGCACTTTGGGAGGCCGAGACAGGCGGATCACGAGGTCAGGAGATCGAGACCATCCTGGCTAACACGGTGAAACCCCGTCTCTAAAAATACAAAAAAATAGCCGGGCGTGGTGGCGGGCACCTGTGGTCCCAGCTACTCGGAAGCTGAGGCAGGAGAATGGTGTAAACCCGGGAGGCGGAGCTTGCAGTGAGCCAAGATCGCGCCACTGCACTCCAGCCTGGGTGACACAGCGAGACTCTGTCTCAAAAAAAAAAAAAAAAAAAACCTGACCTAAACTTCAAAAATTAACACAAAATAGATAATAGATCCAAAGATAAAATACAAAACTATAAAACTTTTAGGACAAAATACAACAAAATTTATGACATGGAGCTAGGCAAAAATTCTTAGACATGACACCAAAAGAATGATTAATAAAAGAAAAACATAATAAATTGGATTTTATCAAAATTAAAAACTTTTGCACTTCAAAAATAAACTGTTGTTAAGAGGATGAAAACAAGCTACAAACTAAGAGAAAATGTTTGCAGATCACATATCCAACAAAGGAATCATATTCAGAATATATAAAGAAATCTTACAGCTTGAAAGAAGAAAATAAACACCCAGTTAAACAAGGAACAAAAGACCTTAACAGCCACCTCACCAAAGAGGATATATGGATAGAAAATAAACATGTGAGAATATACTCAACATTATAAGCTATTACAGAAATGCAAATAAAAACCACAATGAAAATGACTACATACTTATAGAATAAAACACACTGACATATAACAGTGCTGGTTAAGATACGGAGAAAGCAGAACTTTGATACACTGCTTGTGGGAATGCAAAATGGCACGGCCACTTTGAAAAGGAGTTTGACAGTTTCTTACAAAGTTATATAAAGTTACCACATGACTCAGCAATCCCATTTCTGGGCATTTACCCTAGAGAAATGAAAACTTATTTCCACATAAAATCCTGTATATCAATGTATATAGCAACTCTAGTCTTTTTTTTTTTTTTAATTTTTATTTTTTGAGACAGAGTCTTCTTGTTGCCCAAGCTGGGGTGCAGTGGCATAGTCTCGGCTCACTACAACCTCTTCCTCTCAGGTTCAAGCGATTCTCCTGCCTCAGCCTCCCAAGCAGCTGGGATTACAGGTGTGTGCCACCATGCCAGGCTAATTCTTGTGTTTTTAGTAGAGATGGGGTTTCACCATGTTGGCCTGGCTGGTCTCAAACTCCTGACCTCAAATGATCCACCCACCTCAGCCTCCCAAAATGCTGGGATTACAGGTGTGAGGCACCACGCCTGGCCAGCAACTCTATTCCTAATTGCCAAAAGCTGGAAGTAAGATAAATGTCTTTTGCAGGGTGTAGCCATACAATATAATAGTTGTCAGTAACAACAAGTAAGAAACTATTGATACAACAATAACTTGGATGAATTTCAAAGGCTTTGTATTGAATGAAAAGCTAGTTTCACAAGGTCCTGTAATATACACTTTCATTTACATGACATTCTCAATAAGTCGTTATCATTGTGATGAAGAGTAGATTAGTGGTGGGGCAGGGCTTGCCAAGGGTTGGCAGGTGGGGGAGATGGCATGGGGAATTTTTGGGGGAGGATGGACCTGTTCTGCATCCTGATGATGCTGGTGGCTACACAAGTCTCTCCATGTGTTGAAATTCACAGAAGTGTACACCAAAACACTGGTTTTACTATGTGAGAATTTTTTAAATAAAAAAGTAAAAAGATAGTGTATTTGCTTCCTAGGGCAACCATAACAAAGCACTACAAACACCTTAAAGTAACAGGCAGTTTTTGTTGCAGCTTTGGAGACAAGCCTGAAATTAAGGTGTTGGCAGTGTTCATTGCTTCTGGAGGGTCTAAGAGAGTCTCTGTCCCAGGCGCTCTGCTCACTTCCAGGGGCACCCAGCAATCGTGGGCATCCTTGGGTTGCAGACGCATCGCTCCAGTCTCTGCCTTCATCTTCGCATGGCCTTCTCTCTCTGTGCCTCTGCGTGACTTTTTCTGTCTCTTAGAAGGACGTTCTCCCTGATTTAGGGCCCACACTGAGCCAGCATGATCTCATCTACAGCCTTGGCTTAGTTACATCTGCAAAGACCTGATTTCCAATTAAGGTTATATTCTGAGGCTGCAGGTGGACCTGAATTAACAGGGAGGACACTATTCAACCACCTGTAGAGAGTTAAAAAACAATAAGACTATGGACGTTTTTTAGTGTAATCTAGGTTCTTGATGACCTGTTTTAAGCTAATCAGCAATGAGTATTTTTCAACTAACGTAATGACTATTGACAAGCATGTGACCCTTATCTGAATGTTTAGCTCAGGCATAGCAACTAAAAACCATCCATTGACCAGCTCAGGAGTAGCAAACAGAGCAAGCCATTTTTGGTGCAACCCCTTTCTAGGTAATTAACTTGAAAATATTTTCTTTTTTTTATTTTTTATTTTTTATTTTTTTGAGATGGAGTCTCCCTCTGTTGCCCAGGCTGGAGTGCAGTGGCTGGATCTCAGCTCACTGCAAGCTCCGCCTCCCGGGTTCACGCCATTCTCCTGCCTCAGCCTCCCGAGTAGCTGGGACTACAGGCGCCCGCCACCTCGCCCGGCTAGTTTTTTGTATTTTTTAGTAGAGACGGGGTTTCACCGTGTTAGCCAGGATGGTCTCGATCTCCTGACCTCGTGATCCGCCTGTCTCGGCCTCCCAAAGTGCTGGGATTACAGGCTTGAGCCACCGCGCCCGGCCGAAAATATTTTCAATATTCAACAAAGATGGTTCATTTAAGATGACTGAAACCACATCTTCACAGATGCAGAAGATCTGAATAGCTTTCCTCTTTAGACTGCATAGTTCTTGAACAATTCATTCCTGAAAGTGACTTCTGTTGGGGAAAATATCCTATTCAGCTTGAGTCACTTAATTATGGTTGTTATTGGTATAAAATGTCTCTGTTTTCCCTAATATATTTTTAAATCTCTTTTTTCCTTGTAGAATGAATTCTGGAATAAATACAAAGGTCAGTATTTTTTCTGTTTTAATCTTAAGTGAGAGGGGTTCATTAGGACATTTGAATTTTGAACATATTTCCTGAATTTCCTTTCAGCTTTTGTTTAAATTTTACTCATTTAAGACTTTTTCACTCGGGGTGTTTCCATAATAGTTATTGTAAAAGAGTTTTTATAGTAATTTTATACTAATCCTAGTTTTGTTATTGAATTAGAGATATATATTTAAATCAGTTCATTCTCATTTGAGGATACCAAATTCCATGATAACTTTTCTAAAATACATGTGTATTCGGTAAAAGCAAAACAGAGTATGAAAGATTAGATTCCCGACTAAGGTAACCACCTTTATTTCATGCTTAATAGCATCTGAAATGGCATCAGTCATGACTACCTGGTAACAGTATTCACATTTCTCAGAATGACAACTGGGCCTATCTCTAACTTAGATTATGTAAATCCTCCAAGAAATGGGAAGCCCCACGTTAGTGTGTGCCCTTCTCATTTTGCCCCAGGATTATTTGGAAAGAGGAACCCTAACCTCCTCTCCCATCAAGGCCCAGCCCAGAAATGAGCATCAGGCTTTCACTTTTCCTCCATCCTTCCAGCTGGTCCCTGTGGTCACCTCTGACTGTAAACACACTGCAAAACACTGGCAAAAAATCAAAAAGCCAGGCCAGTGATCCACCTAGATAAAGGCATCACGTACACATGGCCACAAAAGGGAGTGGATCAAATAAAGTCCAAAGAGGAGGAGTTGTTTACAGAGAAACGGGAAGCCTTTTCCAGTTATCTGAACAGCAGTGCCAAGGTTAGCACAGCAAAGCTGTTTCCATGATGCCGGAAACAGCTCGCAGACTCCAGTTTCGAAATCCTCTCTTTGCAGATGGCGACCAGTGTGAGACCAGTCCTTGCCAGAACGAGGGCAAATGTAGAGACGGCCTTGGGGAGTACACCTGCACCTGTTTAGAAGGATTCGAAGGCAAAAACTGTGAATTGTGTAGGTTCCTCTGCTTGGTATACCTTCAGATCATAATCCCCTGAAGAGTAGCAGGTGGGACGGGGGAAGAAGTGAAAATGCCTAATGAAACAATCTTAAGTCATTTCTGATTTACAAAGTCTGGGCTTTATTACACTGTGCCACTATAGCAATAGAAAAAGAAAAGCCCCAATATGTCCCCCAAATGACTCGGTTTGGGGGTATGATGAGAGACACAGTCACTTCTCTGCTCCTCCAAGAGAGACTATAGAACATGGAAGAAGTGTGTGATCCATTCCTGTGTAAACAAGAGCGGACTCTGTTTTCCTTAGGGCCAAGTGCATTGCCCTGTTATTCCTGCTCCTGTTATTCCACTCCTGTGTAGTGATTCTAAATCACCTCTTATTTATGTGTGTGGATGCAGGTGTCAATATTTGTGAATATTTGTGATTGTCCAATTATAAAAACTTGATACATTTAATTAGTTCTACACGGAGAAATCACTAAGTGCTTTCTCTAATGTGGTGGTTAATTTTTAAATAAAAAGTTAGGCTACTATTAGATCAATTTTCCCTCAGGAAAAGATTTGCATTTCTTTTAAAGCACTTAATTGATCATCTTTATACCATGTTCTTAGATTGGATTACTTTTGAATTTTCCCTGATGGGAATATTAATTATGCATCATTTCATTGTAAGTCCAGAGCGCCTCCCTGGAACACCATTTGGTAACTTACGAGGCATAACCGTGCTTGGGCTCCCAGGGCTATTATGAACGTTTTCCAAGATTCCATGCATGTTGATCTTTGCACTGTGATTACTTTTTCATCAAAACCCACACAGAGCGATGTGGAGTCACCGTAATGTGAGTGCTACGGGGCAGGGGGCGTCAGCAAGCCTGGAGGTGTGAGGGGCAGGTCCCTGGAGCCTGGCGTCTGCCACGGAAGCCAGGCTCCACCAGGCACGGCACCACGAACTCCCCGTGACCCGCGAGGTTGCCCTTCGAGGCAAGTGTGCCTGTTGCCTGGCTCTGGCCCTTTGCTCAACCCAATGGCCGCTTTGTGGCTGACAGGCAAGTGGATGTGGCTGTCACCCTCGGGCCAGCCCAGCCTCCATTTCCCCTGCTGTCCCCGGAGTCAATGTGCCTCTCCTTTGCAGTCACACGGAAGCTCTGCAGCCTGGACAACGGAGACTGTGACCAGTTCTGCCACGAGGAGCAGAACTCAGTGGTGTGCTCCTGCGCCAGGGGGTACACCCTGGCCGACAACGGCAAGGCCTGCATTCCCACAGGTAGGAGGCACGTTGGGCCACAGACACCAGCTGCCGCCGGGCCGGGCCAGGGAGGACAAGCCCATGCCGGTGGGCATGTTCTGGGTGGGCCTGGCAGGTAACAGCGGCACCAACCGGACAGGACTGAGCCCTGGGCTCTGGGCCCAGGTGGTTCAAACATGAAGACCATGAGGTTTGGAAATAGACCCATTATTTCTGTAAGCCAGATGTGCTGTTTAACCTCAGCTTCCCCATCTGACAAATGGGACCACACTATTGCCTGACTGCTTGGGTGATCCCTGGAGCGCTCTGCACGATGCCTGCCTGGCCCACCACAGGCCCTCAGTCTGCGTTAGGACTGTGGGGGATCCAGTGCAAGGGTTCAAAGCACCAGGGCGGGCGAAGGGCAGAGCTGGCCCAAGGAACTGGAGCTAAGGTGTGGGGCTGGGGTGGGAGGCAGAGGACACTCAGGCTCTGAGCTCCTTTTACCAGGACCAGTGTTAATTGAACTTAGTTTTTCTTTTCCTTGATGAATGTGGACAATAAGCAGCCAGAGGGCAGTGAGCACAGGACAGGCCGGGGACTGGGCAGGTGGGGACATCGCCTACGCTGGGCCTGCCTGGCTGCGGGCACTTCCGCACGGCCAGCACAGGTGGGGCCCCCGAAGGCGGGGCCTAGATGTCACAGCTGCACCTTGCACAGTGACCCCACTCCCACTCATAGCCGGCTCGACCCACAGCGTCGGCCTCACCCAGGGGCACATTCAAAGTGCAGAGTCCCAGGCCCGCCTTTTCAAGAGCCTGGTGACCCAGCTTACCTTCCGGCTTCAGGTGCGGCTCAGCCCCTAGACTCTGTCCTGCCCCCGGCTGCCATGACTGTCCCCTCCAGACACAGGTCACTCCCGAGTGTTCTGTCACTCCTTCTTTCATATTCTTCTTACTGAAAACAATTTACTTCCAAAGATGAGTGATGAAGAAAAGACCGGGTTCCAGATGCATCCTTCAAGCACTGCTTCAATTCTATGCCTGAAATCTCTCAGCAAGCGAAAGACACCGTGGCTGACCTTGCTACTGGCAATGACATTCAAGCTTAAGCTGCTTAAAAAATATTTTAACTGAAGTCATTTCTTGACATACATGCGAATATTTTTTAATTCTAGAAATAATCACAAATCCATTTAAAACCAAGGGTGGGCCGGGCACAGTGGCTCACGCCTGTAATCCCAGCACTTTGGGAGGCCGAGGTGGGTGGATCACCTGAGGTCAGGAGTTCAAGACCAGCCTGGCCAGCATGGTGAAACACTGTCGCTACAAAAAACACAAAAACTTAGCCGGGTGTGGTGGCACATGCCTGTAATCCCAGCTACTCGGGAGGCTGAGGCAGGAGAACTGCTTATACAAAAGGAAGCTTCCTAACATGTAGCATGGCCTCTGAAAACTTTTTTTTCTTCAGTGTTTCATTAGGAAAAGTTTTCCAACACACAGCACACTGGAATGAATTTCGCAGGGAGCCGCACACGCCCAGCACCTGGGTTCTCCTGTCGGCGTCCTCTGGCCAGATGCATTCATCCCATTTTGCCCAGCCCCTTTAGCTCTGTCCATCCGTCAAGCTTTCTTGACTTCTTGGTGCATTTCCAGGCTAATCGCAGACGCCCATACTCCCCTCGCTGCCTGGGCTGCTGCCTGGGGTCCAGTGTTCACAGGCTGTCACGTGAGGGGAGGCCAACGCTCAGACGGCTGCGCTCACCCGTGGACCCGACCCCTGCCGATGTGGGGCCTTGCCCTGCAGGCCCACTGCCCCTCCGGGTGTCCCCGTGCTCTGCCTCCCGGCTCTCTGACTCTCCACTAGGGTGAGCTGTGCAGGGTGTGGGGAGCCTCTCTCTGTGCTGAAGGCCCCGGCCGTCCTCTTTCTTTCAGGACCCTACCCCTGTGGGAAACAGACCCTGGAACGCAGGAAGAGGTCAGCGGCCCAGGCCACCAACAGCAGCGGGGAAGCCCCCGACAGCATCATATGGAAGCCGGATGACGCAGCCGACCTGGACGCCACCGAGAACCCCTTTGACCTGCTTGACTTCAACCAGACGCAGCCCGAGAGGGGCGACAACAACCTCATCAGGATCGTGGGCGGCCGGGAATGCGAGAACGGGGAGTGTCCCTGGCAGGTAACAGTGGGACGGCCCCTCGGGCCTGCTGGACGGACCACCTGTCCCGCTGTGCACCTCGGGGGGGCCAGCCCGACACTCAGAATAGCAATCCGGGAAGGCACCGTTCCGCACTAGGACAGAGGGTCTCCGCCACCCAAGTGTACCTGTCTGTCGCCTCCCTCTGGGCAGCCAAGGAGGCTGTAAGCTCCACAGGGAAGTGGCTGGGGCTGAGGGAGAGGCTGGGCCCGGGTAACGTCCGCCTCACCCCCATCCCACTGGGCATTTCCGTGGCTACCCGTGGTGTGCCCAGGATGATGCTGTCCTGTGAAACAGAAAAGAGGGAGAAGGCGCAGTCAGGCACTCAAGTGTCCTCAAACCTCCCCTATACCAGGAGACAGGGCTAAGGCCAGGGAACAGCCCACGGCAGGGGCGTCAGCAGGCGAGAGGATGGCGCAGGGGTGGGCGAGGCCTAAAGCCAGGGAACAGCCCACGGCAGGGTGTCAGCAGGTGAGAGGACGGCGCGGGGTGGACGAGGCCTAAAGCCAGGGAACAGCCCACGGCAGGGGCGTCAGCGGGGGTGGACGAGGCCTAAAGCCAGGGAACAGCCCACGGCAGGGGCGTCAGCAGGGGTGGACGAGGCCTAAAGCCAGGGAACAGCCCACGGCAGGGGCGTCAGCAGG
>NW_020257811.1:0-18998 GCF_003255815.1 Theropithecus gelada
TAACTGGTACTCGTGCTAGACCCACAACTTTGTTTTTTTTTTTTTTTGTTACTTGTTTGCTTGTTTGTTTATCTATTTATTTTTGAGACAGAGTCTTGCTCTGTCACCAAGGCTGAAGTTCAATGGTGTGATCTCAGCTCACTGTAATCTCTGCCTTTTACGTTCAAGCAATTCTCCTGCCTCAGCCTCCCAAGTAGCTGGGATTACAGGTGCCCGCCACCATGCCCAGCTAATTTTTGTATTTTTAGTAGAGATGAGGTTTCACCATGTTGGTCAGGCTGGTCTTCAACTCCTGACCTTAGGTGATCCACCCACGTTGGCTTCTGAAAGTCCTGGGATTACAGGCGTGAGCCAGTATGCCTGACCTGTGTAATAGTTTTAGAAGTATTATGTGAGCTGGTCTGTAATTATAAGAATATATATATTTTTAATTTTGCTGTTCCTTAAGTTATTGGGGTACATGTGGTATTTGGTTAGATGAATAAGTTCTTAAGTGGTGACCTGTGAGATCCTGGTGCAACCATCATCTGAGCAGGATACACTCCACCTTATAAGTTGTCTTTTATCTCCCTCCGCCACTCTTTCCCCAAAGTCCCCAAAGTTCATTGTATAATTCTTATGCTTTTGTGTCCTCATAGTTTATCTCCCACATATCAGTGAGAACATATGATGTTTGGTTTTCCATTCCTGAGTTACTTCACTTAGAATTACAGTCTCCAGTCTCATCCAGGTCATTGCAAATGCTGTTAATTCATTCCTTTTTGTGGCTGAGTAGTAGTCCGGGGTGTGTGTGTGTGTGTGTGTGTGTGTGTGTGTGTGTGTGTATCCACTCATTGATTGCTGGGCATTTCAGTTGGTTCTGTGATTTTTTTAGTTGCGAATTGTGCTGCTAGAAACATGCATGTGCAAGTATATTTTTCAAATAATGACTAGTTTTTCTCTGGATAGATACCCAGTAGTGGGATTGCTGGATCAAATGGTAGTTCTACTTTTAGTTCTTTAAAGAATATCTACACTGTTTTTCATTGCAGCTGTACTAGTTTACATTCCCACCAGCAGTGTAGAAGTTGTTTGAAATGTTTATTCCTTAGTGCCATAAAGAAATAGCACTTGAACATAAATTTAATTTGTTTAATAAGGCCATTTTTACTTCCTGCAGAAAGTGCACACTCGCCAGCAGTTTTGCCATGAAAGTACAATGAACAAAGGAGACAGGGTCATTTATAACCTGACGCTTCCACCCTACTGTTGTGTCCGGTTTCCGTTGGCTGGAATGGGACCCCACATTCTATATTTGTCCTGATTAGCTAGCAACTTAGAACTTTTTAAAAGAGGCAAAGGTAAAGGAGAACAAAGAAAGGAGTGAGTAACTTGTGGAATGCTGAGAAAGGTAAAACCACTTTTAAATAAGGAAGAGGAACGGGCTATGACCTAATGCTTGCGTGGACCACTATAAGCATACCAGGGCAAATATTTAGGAGTACAGGTCTTTGAATAAATTTTGCTTCTAAGAAAAGTTACCATTTATTCCTAAGTAGATGGGGGGAAAAAACTTTGAAGAGGAACCTCTACTTTACTTTTTACAAGGTGTTCCCTAGTCACCGCATCCACGCCAACATCTACAGTCTTTTGATCTTTTGATTATGACTAGTCTTGCAGGAATAAGGTGGTTTTGCATTGTGGTTTTGATTTTCATTTCCCTGATCAATAGTGATGTTAAGCATTTTTTCATATGTTTGTTGTCCATTTGTATATCTTCCTTTGAGAATTATCTTTAGCACAGTTTTTGATTTTTTTCTTACTGATTTGAGTTCCTTGTAGATTCTGTATATTAGTCCTTTGTCAGATGTATAGATTGTGAAGATTTTCTCCCACTCTGTGAGTTGTCTGTTTACTGTTCCTTTTGCCATGCAAAAGCTCTCTATTTAATTAAGTCCCAGCTATTTATCTTTGTTTATACTGCATTTGCTTTTGGGTTTTTGGTCATGAAATTTTTGCCTAGCCAATGTCTAGAAGGGTTTTTCCATTGTTATCTTCCAGAATTTTTATAGTTTCAGGTCTTAGGTTTAAGTCCTTAATCCATCTTGTGTTGATTTTTTTTTTTTTTTTTAAATAAGGTGAGAGATGAGGATCCGGTTTTATTCTCCTACATGTGGCTAGCCAATTATCCCAACACCATTTGTTGAAATGGGTGTCTTTTCCCCACTTTATGTATTTTTACTTTTTTGAAGATTGCTTGGCTGTAATTATTTCAGTTTATTTCTGGATTCTCTGTTCCATTGGTGTGTGTGTCTATTTTTATACCAATACCATGCTGTTTTGGACACTATGATTTTGTAGTATAGTTTGAAATCAGGTAGTGTGGTGCCTCCAGATTTGTTTTTTGCTTAGTTTTTCTTTGGCTCTGTGGGCCCTTTTTTGGTTCCATATGAATTTTAGAATTGTTTTTTCTAACTGTGAAGAATGATGGTAGTATTTTGATGGGAGTTGTGCTGAATTCGTAGATTGCTTTTGGCAGTATGATCATTTTCACAATATTGATTCTACCCATCCTTGAGCATGGAATGTGTTTCCATTTGTTGATGTCATCTATGATTTCTTTCAGTAGTGTTTTGTAGTTTTCCTTTTAGAGGTCTTTTGACTCCTTCATTAGGTATATGCCTAAGTTTTTCTTTTTCTTTTTTTTCAGCTATTGTAAAAGGGGAGTTCTTGATTTAATTCTCCATTTGGTTTCTGTTAGTGAATAAAAGAATAAAAGAGCTACTGATTTGTGTACATTAATCTTGTATCCAGAAACTTTGCTGAATTCTTTTATCAGTTGTAGGAGCCTTCTGGAGGAGTCCTTAGGCTTTTCGAGGTAAATGTTCATATCATCAGCAACCAGGGACAGTTTGACTTCCTGTTTACTGACTTGGATGCCCTTTATTTCTTTTTCTGGATAACTCTGGAGGATGTCCAGGACTATGTTGGAGAGGACGTCCAGGACTATGTTGGTGAGAGTGGGCATCCTAGTCTTGTTTCCATTCTCAGAGAGAATACTTTCAACTTTTCCTCATTCAGTATTATGTTGGCTGTGGGTTTGTTGTAGATAGCTTTTATTACCTTAAGCTATTCTTTGTATGCCAACTTTCCTGAGAGGTTTTGTTTGTTTGTTTTGACAGAGTTTTACTCTTGTTGCCCAGGCTGGAGTGCAATGGCACGATCTCAGCTCACCACAACCTCTGCCTTCTGGGTTCAAACGATTCTTCTGTCTCAGCCTCCCAAGTAGCTGAGATTACAGGCATATGTCACCATGCCCGGCTAATTTTTGTACTTTTAGTAGAGACGAGGTTTCATCATATTGGTCAGGCTGATCTTGAACTCCTGACGTCAGGTGATCTGCCTGCCTCCGCCTCCCAAAGTGCTGGGGTTACAGGCGTGAGCCACCGTGCGCCAGACCAAGCTGAGAGTTTTACTTACAAAGGGATGCTGGATTTTGTCGAATGCTTTTTCTGTGTCTATTGAGATGATCATGCTATTTTTGTTTTCAATTCTATTTTTGTGGTGTATCACATTTGTTGACTTGTGTGTGTCAGACCATCCCTGCATTCCTGCTATGAAACCCACTTTGTCATGGTGGATTATCTTTTTGACATGTTGTTGGATTCGGTTAGCTAGTATTTTTTTAAGGATTTTAGCATCAGTGTTTATCAAGGATATTGGCCTGCAGTTTTCTTTCGTAGTTGTGTCTTTTCCTGATTTTGGTACTAGGGTGATGCTGACTTAATAGAATGAATTAGGGAGGGTTCCTTATTTCTCTATCTGGTGGAATAGTGTCAAGAAGATTGGTACCAATTCTTTGAATGTCTTGTAGAATTCTGCTTTGAATCTGTCTGGTCCTGGACTTTTTATTGCTAATTTTTTAAATTACTATTTTAATCTCACTGCTTGTTATTGGTCTGTTCAGGGTATCTAGTTCTTCCTGATTTAAGCTAAGAGGGTTGTATTTTTACAAGAATTTATTCTTCTAGGTTTTCTAATTTATGTGTGTAGAGGTGTTCATAGTAGTCTTGAATGATTTTTTGTATTTCAGTGGTGTCAGTTATCTCCTGTTTCATTTCTCAGTGAGGTTATTTGGATTTTCTCTCTTTTCTTGGTTAATCTTGCTAATGGTCTATCAATTTTATTTATATTTTCAAAGAAGCAGCTTTTTGTTTCATTTATCTTTTGTATTTTTTTGTTTCAATTTCATTTAGTTCTGCTCTGATCTTGGTTATTTTCTGTTTTTTCTTCTGGGTTTGTGTTTGGTTTGTTCTTGTTTCTCTAGTTTCTTGTGGTGTGACCTAAGATTGTCTGTTTGTGCTCTTTCAGACTTTTTGATGTAAGCATTTAGGGCTATGAACTTTCCTCTTAGCACCACCTTAGCTGTGTCCCAGAGGTTTTGATAGGTTGTGTCATTATTGTCATTCTGTTTGAAGAATTTCTTAATTTTCATATTGATTTGGTTTTTGCCCCAGTGCTTATTCAGGAGCAGGTTATTTAATTTCCGCCTATTTACATGGTTTTGAAGTTTCCTTTGGGAGTTGATTTCCAGTTTTATTCTACTGTGGTCTGAGAGTGCTTGGATATAATTTCAATTTTCTTAAATGGTTGAGGCTTATTTTATAACCTATCATACGGTCTGTCTTGGAGAAAGTTCCATACACTGTTGAGTAGAATTGTGTTCTGTAGTTGTTGAATGAAATGTTTTGTGTATGTTAAGTCCATTTTTTTCCAGGGTATAGTTTAAATCCACTCTTTCTTGGTTGACTTTCTGTCTTGATGGCCTGTCTAGTGCTGTCAGTGGAGTTGAAGTTCCCCACTATTACGTTGTTGCTGTCTATCTCATTTCTTAGGTCTGTTATCAATTGTTTTATAAATTTGGGCCCTCCAGTATTAGGTGGATATATGTTTAGGGTTGTGATGTTTTCCTGTTGGACCATCCATTTACCATTATTTAATGCCCCTGTTTGTCTCTTTTAACCACTGTTACTTTAAAGTTTGTTTTGTCTTATATAAGAATAGCTACCCCTGCTTGTTTTTGGTGTCCATTTGCATGAAGCGCCTTTTTCCACCCCTCTAAGTTTATGTGAGTCCTTATGTGCTAGGTGAGTCTCCTGAAGATAGCAGATAGTTGGTTGGTTAGTTCTTATCCATTCTGCAGTTCTGTTTTAAGTGGAGCATTTAGGCCATTTACATTCAATGTTAGTATTGAAATGTGAGGTACCACTGCGTTCATTATGCTCTTTGTTGCCTGCATACTTTGGTGTTTTGTTTTGTGGAAATGGAATCTCACTCTGTCACCCAGGCAGGAGTGCAGTGGTGCCATCTTGGTTCACTGCAACCTCCGCCTCCCAAGTTCAAGCGATTCTCCTGCGTCAGGCTCCCAAGTAGCTGGGAGTAGAGGTGCCCCCAACCACCCACGGCTAATTTTTTTGTACTTAGTAGAGACAGGGATTCACCATATTGGCCAGGCTGGTCCTGAACTCCTGACCTTGTGATCCGCCCGCTGTAGCCCCCAAAAGGGCTGCGATTATAGGTGTGGACCACTGCACCTGGCCTTTTTTTTGTTTGTCAATTTGTTTTTTATCTTGTATTTCTGTTTTATAAATCCTGTTTGATTTATGCTGTAAAGAGATTCTGTTTGGATATGTTTCCAGGATTTGTTTTATGAACTAGAGTTTCTCTTAGCAGATTTTCTATTAGGGGCTTGGTAATGGTGAATTATCTCAATATTTGTTTGTCTGAAAATGACTGTATCTTTCCTTATATATGATGCTTACTTTCATGGCATGGAAAATTCTTGACTGATAATTGTTTTGTTTGAGGAGGCTGTAGTTGGGGCTCCAATCCCTTCTAACTTACAAGGTTTCTGCTGAGAAATCTGCTGTTAATCTGATAGGTTTTCTTTTATAGGTTACCTGGTTCTCTCTCACAGCTCTTAAGATTTTTTTTGTCTTAACTTTGGATAACCCGATCACAATGTGCTAAGGTGAAGATCTTTTTGCTATTAATTTCCCAGCTGTTCTTTGTGCTTCTTATATTTGTTTTTTTTTTTTTTAAAGGTTTTTTTTTTTTTAATTATACTTTAAGTTCTAGGGTACATGTGCATAACGTGCTGATTTGTTACATATGTATACTTGTGCCGGGTTGGTGTGCTGCACCCATCAACTCGTCAGCACCCATCAACTCGCCATTTACATCAGGTATAACTCCCAGTGCAAACCCTCCCCCCTACCCCCTCCCCGTGATAGGCCCCGGTGTGTGATGTTCCCCTTCCCGAGTCCAGGTGATCTCATTGTTCAGGTCCCACCTATGAGTGAGAACATGCGGTATTTGGTTTTCTGTTCTTGTGATAGTCTGCTGAGATTGATGGTTTCCAGTTGCATCCATGTCCCTACAAAGGACACAAGCTCATCCTTTTTTATGGCTGCATAGTATTCCATGGTGTATATGTGCCACATTTTCTTAATCCAATCTGTCACTGATGGACATTTGGGTTGATTCCAAGTCTTTGCTATTGTGAATAGTGCCGCAATAAACCTACGTGTGCATGTGTCTTTATAGCAGCATGGTTTATAATCCTTTGGGTATATACCCAGTAATGGGATGGCTGGGTCATATGGTATTTCTAGTTCTAGATCCTTGAGGAATCACCATACTATTTTCCATAATGGTTGAACTAGTTTACAATCCCACCAACAGTGTAAAAGTGTGCCTATTTCTCCACATCCTCTCCAGCACCTGTTGTTTCCTGACTTTTTAATGATTGCCATTCTAACTGGTGTGAGATGGTATCTCATTGTGGTTTTTATTTGCATTTCTCTGATGGCCAGTGATGATGAGCATTTTTTCATGTGTCTGTTGGCTGTATGAATGTCCTCTTCTGAGAAATGTCTATTCATATCCTTTGCCCACTTTTTGATGGGGTTGTTTGTTTTTTTCTTGTAAATTTGTTGGACTTCTTTGTAGGTTCTAGATATTAGCCCTTTGTCAGATGAGTAGATTGCAAAAATGTTCTCCCATTCTGTAGGTTGCCTGTTCACTCTGATGGTAGTTTCTTTTGCTGTGCAGAAGCTCTTTAGTTTAATGAGATCCCATTTGTCAATTTTTGCTTTTGTTGCCATTGCTTTTGGTGTTTTAGACATGAAGTTCTTGCCCATGCCTATGTCCTGAATGGTATTACCTAGGTTTTCTTCTAGGGTTTTTATGGCATTAGGTCTAACATTTAAGTCTCTAATCCATGTTGAATTAATTTTCGTATAAGGAGTAAGGAAAGGATCCAGTTTCAGCTTTCTATGTATGGCTAGCCAATTATCCCAGCACCATTTATTAAATAGGGAATCCTTTCCCCATTTCTTGTTTTTCTCAGGTTTATCAAAGATCATTTGGCTGTAGATGTGTGGTATTATTTCTGAGGGCTGTGTTCTGTTCCATTGGTCTACATCTCTGATTTGGTACCAGTATCATGCTGTTTTGGTTACTGTAGCCTTGTAGTATAGTTTAAAGTCAGGTAGTGTGATGCCTCCAGCTTTGTTGTTTTGACTTAGGATTGTCTTGGCAATGCAGGCTCTTTTTTGGTTCCATACGAACTTTAAAGCTGTTTTTTTTCCAATTCTGTGAAGAAAGTCATTGGTAGCTTGATGGGGATGGCATTGAATCTATAAATTACCTTGGGCAGTATGGCCATTTTCACGATATTGATTCTTCCTATCCATGAGCATGGTATGTTCTTCCATTTGTTTATGTCGTCTTTTATTTCACTGAGCAGTGGTTTGTAGTTCTCCTTGAAGAGGTCCTTTACATCCCTTGTAAGTTGGATTGCTAGGTATTTTATTCTTTTTGAAGCAATTGTGAATGGAAGTTCATTCATGATTTGGCTCTCTGTTTGTCTGTTACTGGTGTCTAAGAATGCTTGTGATTTTTGCACATTAATTTTGTATCCTGAGACTTTGCTGAAGTTTCTTATCAGCTTAAGGAGATTTTGGGCTGAGACGACAGGGTTTTCTAAATATACAATCATGTCATCTGCAAAGAGGGACAATTTGACTTCTTCCTTTCCTAACTAAATACCCTTGATTTCTTTCTCTTGCCTGATTGCCCTAGCCAGAACTTCCAACACTATGTTGAATAGGAGTGGTGAGAGAGGGCATCCCTGTCTTGTGCCAGTTTTCAAAGGGAATTTTTCCAGTTTTTGCCCATTCAGTATGATATTGGCTGTGGGTTTGTCATAAATAGCTCTTATGATTTTGAGATACGTTTCATCAATACCAAATTTATTGAGAATTTTTAGCATGAAGGGCTGTTGAATTTTGTCAAAGGCCTTTTCTGCATCTATTGAGATAATCATGTGGTTCTTGTCTTTGGTTCTGTTTATATGCTGGATTACATTTGTTGATTTGCGTATGTTGAACCATCCTTGCCTCCCAGGGATGAAGCCCACTTGATCATGGTGGATAAGCTTTTTGATGTGCTGCTGGATCCGGTTTGCCAATATTTTATTGAGGATTTTTGCATCGATGTTCATCAGGGATATTGGTCTAAAATTCTCTTTTTTTGTTGTGTCTCTGCCAGGCTTTGGTATCAGGATGATGTTGGCCTCATAAAATGAGTTAGGGAGGATTCCCTCTTTTTCTATTGATTGGAATAGTTTCAGAAGGAATGGTACCAGCTCCTCCTTGTACCTCTGGTAGAATTCAGCTGTGAATCCATCTGGTCCTAGACTTTTTTGGTTGGTAGGCTATTAATTATTGCCTCAATTTCAGAGCCTGCTATTGGTCTATTCAGGGATTCAGCTTCTTCCTGGTTTAGTCTTGGGAGAGTGTAAGTGTCCAGGAAATTATCCATTTCTTCTAGATTTTCCAGTTTATTTGCGTAGAGGTGTTTATAGTATTCTCTGATGGTAGTTTGTATTTCTGTGGGGTCGGTGGTGATATCCCCTTTATCATTTTTTATTGCGTCTATTTGATTCTTCTCTCTTTTCTTCTTTATTAGTCTTGCTAGCGGTCTATCAATTTTGTTGATCTTTTCAAAAAACCAACTCCTGGATTCATTGATTTTTTGGAGGGTTTTTTGTGTCTCTATCTCCTTCAGTTCTGCTCTGATTTTAGTTATTTCTTGCCTTCTGCTAGCTTTTGAATGCGTTTGCTCTTGCTTCTCTAGTTCTTTTAATTGCGATGTTAGAGTGTCAATTGTAGATCTTTTCAGCTTTCTCTTGTGGGCATTTAGTGCTATAAATTTCCCTCTACACACTGCTTTAAATGTGTCCCAGAGAGTCTGGTATGTTGTATCTTTGCTCTCATTGGTTTCAAAGAACATCTTTATTTCTGCCTTCATTTCGTTATGTACCCAGTAGTCATTCAGGAGCAGGTTATTCAGTTTCCATGTAGTTGAGCGGTTTTGATTGAGTTTCTTCGTCCTGAGTTCTAGTTTGATTGCACTGTGGTCTGAGAGACTCTTTGTTATAATTTGTGTTCTTGTACATTTACTGAGGAGTGCTTTACTTCCAATTATGTGGTCAATTTTGGAATAAGTGCGATGTGGTGCTGAGAAGAATGTATATTCTGTTGATTTGGGGTGGAGAGTTCTATAGATGTCTATTAGGTCTGCTTGGTGCAGAGATGAGTTCAATTCCTGGATATCCTTGTTAACTTTCTGTCTCGTTGATCTGTCTATTGTTGACAGTGGAGTGTTGAAGTCTCCCATTATTATTGTATGGGAGTCTAAGTCTCTTTGTAAGTCTCTAAGGACTTGCTTTATGAATCTGGGTGCTCCTGTATTGGGTGCATATATATTTAGGATAGTTAGCTCTTCCTGTTGAATTGATCCCTTTACCATTATGTAATGGCCTTTTTTGTCTCTTTTGATCTTTGATGGTTTAAAGTCTGTTTTATCAGAGACTAGTATTGCAACCCCTGCTTTTTTTTTGTTCTCCATTTGCTTGGTAAATCTTCCTCCATCCCTTTATTTTGTGCCTATGTATGTCTCTGCATATGAGATGGGTCTCCTGAATACAGCAGACTGATGGGTCTTGACTCTTTATCCAGTTTGCCAGTCTGTGTCTTTTAATTGGACCATTTAGTCCATTTACATTTAAGGTTAATATTGTTATGTGTGTACTTGATCCTGCCATTATGATATTTACTTGTTATTTTGTTATTTTGCTTGTTAGTTGATGCAGTTTCTTCCTAGCCTCGATGGTCTTTACATTTTGGCATGTTTTTGCAATGGCTGGTACCGGTTGTTCCTTTTCATGTTGAGTGCTTCCTTCAGGGTCTCTTGTAAGGCAGGCCTGGTGGTGACAAAATCTCTAAGCATTTGCTTATCTGTAAAGGATGTTATTTCTCCTTCACTTATGAAACTTAGTTTGGCCGGATATGAAATTCTGGGTTTAAAATTCTTTTCTTTAAGAATGTTGAATATTGGCCCCCACTCTCTTGTGGCTTGTAGAGTTTCTGCCGAGAGATCTGCTGTTAGTCTGATGGGCTTCCCTTTGTGGGTAACCCGACCTTTCTCTCTGGCTGCCCTTAAGATTGTTTCCTTCATTTCAACTTTGGTGAATCTGGCAATTATGTGTCTCGGAGTTGCTCTTCTCGAGGAGTATCTTTGTGGCGTTCCCCGTATTTCCTGAATTTGAATGTTGGCCTGCCCTACTAGGTTGGGGAAGTTCTCCTGGATGATATCCTGAAGAGTGTTTTCCAACTTGGTTCCATTTTCCCCTTCACTTTCAGGCACCCCAATCAGACGTAGATTTGGTCTTTTTACATAATCCCATACTTCTTGCAGGCTTTGTTCATTTCTTTTTCTTCTTTTTTCTTTTGGTTTCTCTTCTCGCTTCATTTCATTCATTTGATCCTCAATCGCTGATACTCTTTCTTCCAGTTGATCGAGTCTGTTACTGAAGCTTGTGCATTTGTCATGTATTTCTCGTGCCATGGTTTTCATCTCTGTCCATTCGTTTGTGGCGTTCTCTGCATTAATTATTCTGGTTATCAATTCTTCCAGTCTTTTTTCAAGTTTTGTAGTTTCTTTGCGCTGGGTACATAATTCCTCCTTTAGGTCTGAGAAGTTTGATGGACTGAAGCCTTCTTCTCTCATCTCGTCAAAGTCATTCTCCGTCCAGCTTTGATCCGTTGCTGGCAATGAGCTGCGTTCCTTTGGAGGGGGAGATGCGCTCTTATTTTTTGAATTTCTTCCCGTAGGCTTTGTTTACCTACTTAAGTCTCAGCAATGGCGGGCACCCCTCCTCCAGCCTCACTGCTGGCTTGCAGTTAGATCTCAGACTGCTGTGCTAGCAATGAGGGAGGCTCTGTGGGCGTGGGACTCTCCCGGCCACATGTGGGATATAATCTCCCACTGTGTGGTTTGCTAAGACCCTTGGTAAAGCGCAGTATTAGGGTGGGAGTTACCTGATTTTCCAGGTGTTGTGTGTCTCAGTTTCTAAAGGGATTCCCTTCCCCCTTGCGCTTCCCAGGTGAGGCGATGCCTCGCCCTGCTTCAGCTCTAGCTGGTTGGGCTGCAGCAGCTGACCAGCACCGATTGTCTGGCGCTCCCCAGTGAGATGAACCCGTACCTCAGTTGAAAATGCAGAAATCACCCGTCTTCTGTGTCGCTCGCACTGGGAGCTGGAGGCTGGAGCTGTCCCTATTTGGCCATCTTGCTCGCACCCCCCACCAAGCTATTTCAATTTTAAAAAGTGAAGAGTAGGGAGGGCTTTTAAAAGTTTTATTTCTTTCTATTCAGTTTATCTTATGCCATACAATAATGGAATAAAGTGTGGTGTCTGTCCTAATGATATTTATGGTGTGGTGATACAGAAATATCTATGCTTCCAAGCAAGAGATGAAAAATTATGA
Source organism: Theropithecus gelada (assembly GCF_003255815.1). Taxonomy (NCBI): domain Eukaryota; kingdom Metazoa; phylum Chordata; class Mammalia; order Primates; family Cercopithecidae; genus Theropithecus; species Theropithecus gelada. Next base: position 11,874 of record NW_020257811.1, read on the forward strand.
TCTCCCCAAAACAGAGAAACAAGTGCTACCTGGAGCCCAAAGAGATGTTCAGGTTACATCTGTCAGAATTGATACTGTACAAGAGAACCATCTTTGGAGAAGTGTGGTTCACCTGAGATTTTGGTGACCCATATGGATGACATCAGAGACAGGAGTTACCCAAAATGAGCATCCCAATAATATTTTCATGTGTGATTGTCTTAGAAGATGGTGGCCCAACTCAGAAGATGACTGTGCAGCCAAGTGAGACAGATATTTTTTTCTCAGGAGCAGAAATCTCAAAGTAGGAGACGGCCACTCACTGAGCAGTCAAAGCATGCCCTGATGGAACTCTCTGGGGGTCAGACTGCACACTGTCTCCCTGAGTTGTATAAAGCACAGAAGAGCATGCTGCATTACAGTTTCCAGTGTGCACCAACTCAGCAGAAAACACATCACTGTCTATTTTGTTTCAAAAATACTTTGCTATGAAAAAAAGTGAATATAGTAGAAACCCAAGAACTACCGAGGAGTAGGGAGTAAGTCTGTCATCAGTAGTATTTAAATGCTGACTAGACACATACTCTGTGGAAATAAGTTTCACTCTTTGGGAAAGGAGTAAAATAAATCTTTTTCTTGGGCACTGACATATCTAGTGAAGAGCCTAGCATACAGTAGGTAAACAGCAACTTCTGTTTACTAAATAAACTTTATTTTCACAGATTACTGGTGAAGCAAAATATTGATACCTCTCCAAGACATGAAGGGTATCACAAGACCACTCATGTTCTTTATGGGGTTTCAATTATGAAATGAGTTGAAAAATCTGGCTACAAAAGGAGTTTTAATCCTTCTAAGTAGCATCAGAACTGTTCTGATGTGCTTAAGCCATGGTGAGAGTCCTAGCTTTGTTCCTACCCAAAGTCTCTTCTCATGAATCCTATGCTTACAGGTCAAATAGATAAAGCATCCCTAGATCAAACACAAACTTCAACACTCTTAACATGTAGGTGTACATCTCATCTGAAAACCATTCAAAAGCTCAGGTTATCTACAAGAAATCTTTGCCTTTTAGTATCAATAAAATAAAAGAAGGAAAAGAATAAGAGAAAGGCATTTAATTATTTTCATAGTTAAAAATATAACATTGGTTTCTCAGTTACATAAGTACTTTTCTTGCTTCATCTGTGCCATAATTTTTAACCAACTAAAACACATTACAAGTAGAGAAATAGCTAAAATCATGGAAAACATACATAACTCTTTAAAGAGTAGGAAACATTCCCTGTTCACAAACAATGCTTAATCCAGCATTCCAATCTCACTGAGGCACCAACATCCACGCTGTTCTCTGAAAAGCATTCTTTTTCCTTCTGTCACCTATTCTTCAGATACTAGCTCAAATGTCACTTCCACGGGTCACCTTCTTCCTGGTATCCTCCATTCCTCTCCTATACAAAAAGGCCAAACTTAATGTTGGGGTGATCAGACCCAACACTACATCTTGGGGGTGACAAAATTCGGCTGAGTCAAAGGATTGAGAAAAAGACTGAGAAAAAAGTGGGACACCAGGAGGCCATCTCTATCGTGGAGGCTGCGAAGGCCTTGTTTAGCCCATGGTGTTTATTGCTAATCCATCAAAGAAATAGGTGGTGAGAATGTGGAGGTCAAAAGATCAGGTACATGATCTATAGCTGCGACGGTTTAATATTTATATGGAATATGTTCTGCTACTTGAGATAATGGGAATAGGATCCTCGGAAGGCCAGAAGGAGCCAGCAAGTCTAGACACATTCCAGAGGACATTATGCAAGCCCTGCCTCAGCTTCCTTCCCAACACTCAGCTTTTTCCCAACATGCTCCCCTTCTGTTTTTGTAAAAGAAGGTATCATTATTACTATCATTATTACTAGCTATCATTACCAGCATAAAAAGTGGCCTCTTTTAATTGAGCAAGGCGATTGCAGGTTTTTGCAGCCCTTAATTGATGGTTGGTGTTCCAGCTTTATTTTTCTTAGCCCTTATCCAAACTGGAGTCGCTCTGGTTTGAATGCTTCCTATAAATCTCCCCTTTCCCTTTTACAAGAGGACCCTTAATCCTAGGCGTTGCAGAAGAATGAAGGTCCATCTTCTGTAACTTCTTCATGCTGTATAGGGGTGATGATATTCCTGCCTAACTATCAGCATTTCTTGTATTCAAGGCAGAGAGGAGCTGAGTCAGAAAGCATTGGTCCATTAATCATCATGACTCCAATCGGTCCTCATTCCATCTTCACATTCAGATTCAGTTGTTTCATGGCTCATATTGGGGAAATCCGGTCCATGGTTGGGATCCATGTGTCCGTCCAGTCTCCCATTCAATGGTGATACACATCTTGAGGGCATCCACATGGTTTGTTCATCTCCTGCAAAAGCAAAAGCATACCCTCACCCCTACTTTAGTAAATCTACTGAAACAGAAGCAAAAACTTTGTCGTTGTAGCCGGGAGGCCACTGATACTGAGAAACAGGCCTTTTCTGATTAACAGAAGGTATAGAAAAAGCAAATTGAAGCTTTTCAAACCTTCAATTCGCACTGTACAGGTAGGTCCACTAGATGCTGTGGCTCATGATAGATCTTTAGATGCTTGGTGGGCACCCACATAGGCATCTGGTTGTCACTTAGAGAGACACAAGCAAATCCCCTTCCCTATAAAATTATCTTTAGGCAGGGATCGGAGGATGTAGGCTCAGAGGTAAGGAGAATTTTGGCACCTAATGGCTTCCTGATGTTTGATAGGTGTTCCCTCGGAAGTTAGGAATTCCCTTTCTCTCCATATTGCTGTGGGGGCATGGAGGTCTAGGTAAACATACTTAGAGTTTGTATATATATTTATCCTTTTTCATTCTAATTCTAGTGTATCGTGGCTCCTGCTTTTGCTAGGATGTCTCTCTCTAACAAAAGAGTGGGTCTTTCAGGCATAATTAGAAAGGTATGTGAAAAGAGTAAAGTTCCCCAGTCACAACTTAGTGGCTGGGAGAAGTATCTAGTGACTGCCTGTCCTATGACCCCTTGGATAGCGACAGATCTGGAGGACAGTTGTCCGGAACAGGAAGGTAAGACTGAGAAGGACATGCCAGTGTCCAGGAGACAGTTAACTTCCTGGACCTCAATGGTCAGGCATACCCGGGGCTGGTGATGGCATGGGCTGGCCTCAGCGGATTTGCTCGCCTCAGTCTCCCAAAATGCTGGGATTACAGGTGCAAGCTACCATGCCCGGATGGCAACTACACTTATTACCATCCATTTATTACCAGGATACCTATGTTGTACAGTTCTGGCATACACCAGGTAGCCAATAAACAGCTTTTGATCTAATGCAGGAATAATAAGGTGAGGTTTGTTTTTTTCTTCTTTAACATGCTGTACTTGTGTCAGATGCAAATAAGACCTCCGGAGTTTGCCTGAAGTAACATAAAATAGAAAACCCATTCATCAAACAATCACTTGGATGGTGTAACAAGTTAGGTATGAATGTACCACCTTTACCAACTTAGTGAGATGAATGTTTACCATCACATAACAAACACGTGTTTGCCACACTAAGGGCTTAGAGTCTGAATTTCTGATGAGAAATAGAGCGGCATGTAGGAAACCCCAGAGAATGATAGTCCATATATCCATAAGCATCAGTAGCATTTCATTTCTTAAAAGTTTCATACATCCAGCAAATCCTTTAAAAACAAGATATCCTAATATACAGCCAGTTTAGCAATTTTGTTTCTTTTCTTTTCTTTTTTTTTTTTTTTTTTTTTTTTTTTTTTTTTTTTTGAGACGGACTATCTCTCTCTCATCCAGGCTGGAGTGCAGTGGCGCGAACTCCGCTCACTGCAAGCTCCGCCTCCTGAGTTCACGCCAATCTCCTGTCTCAGCCTCCGGAGTAGCTGGGACTACAGGCTCCCGCCATCACGCCCCGCTATCTTCTTCTTTCTTTCCTTCTCCTTCTCCTCCTTCTCCTTCTCCTTCTTCTTCTTCTTTTCTTCTTCTTCTTTTCTTCTTCTTCATTTTTTAGTAGAGAGGGGGTTTCACCGTGTTACTCAGGATGGTCTTGATTTCCTGACCTCATGATCCGCCCACTTCAGCTTCCCAAAGTGCTGGGATTACAGGCGTGAGCCACAGTGCCCGGCCAGAAATATTTTTCAGACTGATAAGACAGTGCAGCTTCGTTTATCTGAAACAGAGCACAAGTTCTTTTTGAAGGAATTCATACCCATTCCTGCAGAAGTTCTGGGACTCTTGAAGGCAGCACAGAACTAAGCTTTCTTTTGTGTGTGTTTCCAAAGAGATTTTAGCCAAGACTTTGGTCTCTAACAGACTCCCTGATTAAAATATGGTTTAGAAACGATACCTGCCTACTTGAAAAAGCATCAAATCTACAGAATGCTTTTCACGGGTGTAAAAAAATGAAAGCAAAATCACATTCTTCTTTTTGCAATTCACTTTTTCTCACCTTCCACTTCTATTAAATATACTTCAGCATCATTGTGCATAGGTTCAGAGACCACTACATTTCTAAAAAAGGAAAAAACTCTCAAATATATGGGGATGCACTGGCAATCTTGCCTTTACAGAGATCATTTTTGTTTCCTCCAGACAAAAGTGTCTTACTATTTTCAGCTTTCTTACCTAACAGGAAAACTGTTTCCATTGACTTTGAAAGGGCTAAACTTAAATCTGAACTCATAAACAAGAATGAGGGTTCAACTTTTTATTAATGAAAATCCCAGACAGGTTTTTCAACCTACCAAATAGTTACACTTTTTATTCACCCTTCTCTCTCTCTCCACAACCACTAACATTACCACCCACAAAAGAAGAAGAAAATCCCTCCAACGTTCCCCCAATGTGTGCTGTTGCTAGCTCGGAAGCTGTGTAGAGTTTCGTAATGGAGTGTGAACTGCTGGCCCGGATCTGGGCTCGTGTTCTACCTCCTAACCAGTAAGGAGAGAGGGAGGACAAATCCGCTGAGCAGGAAAAAAGTCTTTCCTCCTCATTATAACCTTTCAGGGATGCAGCATTGAGGAGGGTGGCCAGGGCACGGGGCCGCTACCAAGTCGCCCAATGGCCAGCGCGTTCTGCGCCGAGCTGGGTCCCCGCGCACTGCATGTCTCCGCCCTGCCTGGAAAGGAAGTGGTCCCGCCAGGCAGTGGAATCGGACGCCGCGCCCCGTCCTCATCCTTGGCCAGGGAGCGGGGCACATCCTCGATGTGCCCTCGGCCCAGAAAACGCGCCGCTTCCCAGGGAGGGCGTTGGCAAAGGGAAGGACCTCCCCTGCTCCTTAGCAAACATTAGGGTTGCGATTTCCTAAGAGACGCGAGTGGGATGTGGGGAGGGGACCTAGGCGAGGCTGGTGCTGGGGGCAGAGGAAGCCACAGTATGATGAGGGCTGATGTGGGAGGAGGAAGGGGAGCACTGGAACTAGCCACAAATGGTTCCAGCGGGAGAAGCCCCCCTTGCCTTTTTCCTGGACTCACAGTGGCTCCTGGCTCCCAGCCCCCGACTCACGCAAGGAAGGTGCACGCCACACTGATGGATCCCATCTGTTGGATGGATCCCCTCCAACAGAAGGGAGAGGAACGATAGGCGCCCCCATGGTAAGGCCCTGGCACCCTTCTTTCCTGAGCGCCTTAGGTGGTAGTCGGCCACACCACAACCACCAGCCAGGAAAAGGCCAGGGTGGAAGGGTGCCTGCTGCCCCCTCGATGCCAGTGTCCTCTGCCCAGGAAGATCAAATCCACAGAGTAGCGTACGGCAGGGGCTTCTACCAAATACCCTGGCGAGAGCACCCCGGGAGGCCACCTCATGGCTGGCACCCCCAGTGCTTTGCGGCTTCAGGGGAAAGCAGAAGCTCTAGTTTCCAGGCTTCCCTGCCAGAAAGGGCCTGGAAAGACCACAGGAGGAAAGTTCCTCATTCCACAGGGGAAGGATGCTGGGAGACAGAGGGCAGAAGATGGTGAGCAGCGTTGGGAAGATGTGTCTGGCATTCAGGGCTGCACCTTCCGCGTCCTGACGGTACTATAACAAATGAATTCACCCCATTATTCCGGGAGGCCAAGGCAGGTGGAGCACTTGCGCCCAGAAATTTCAGATCAGCCTGGACAATGCGGTGAGACCCCGTCACCATAAAAAACATTTAGTCAGGTGTGATGGGCCACGCCTGTATTCCCAGCTACTCAGGAGGCTGAGGTGAGATGAACTCTTGAGACTACAGTGAGTCATAATCTTGTGCCACTGCACTTCAACCTAGGTGATAGAGCAAGACCCTTTCTCATTAAATAAATAAATAAATAAATAAATAAATAAACTCTGCCGCCGGGGTTGGGCCGGATTCCTACCCTCCACAAGCTAATATTGATGCACATCACGTCTTGCTAGCGCAGCGCTGCAGAGGCTGCCACTATGTGTGCTGGATGCTGATTGGCATGGGCAGTGGCTCTGTAAGAGGAGGAGTAGCAGTGGAGGAGTGGAGATAGGGCAGAGGAAAAAAGAAGGGGAGAAGTAAAGGAGAAGAGGAAAAAGAAGACAGAAAAAGGGAGGAGAAAACAAGAAGAACAAGGGCAGAGGAGGAGAAAATGAGAAAAAGATAGTAAGAACAGAGAAAGTGGAGGAAAAAAAATCAGAGGGGGACAATGGAACCAGGAGAAGAGAGGAAGAAAAGGAAGCTGGGACAAGGAGAGGAGAAGGAGAGAGGAGGAAGAAAAGAGAAGGAAGAGGAGGAAAAGAGAAGGAGGCAAAGAGGAGGACTAGAAGGAGAGGAGGAGAGTAAAAGGAGGGAAGGAGGAAGAGGAGTAGGAGAGAAAGAGAAGGAGGATGGGAGGAGAAGGATGAAGAGGAAAAGAAAAGGAAGAGAGGGAGTAAAGGAAGAGATGAGAAGGAGGAGAGGAGAAGGAGGAGAGAAAAAGAGAGGAGCAGAGGAGAGGAGGATGAGGAGAAAAAGGAGGAGGGGAGAAGGAGAAGAGCAGGAGGAGAAGAGGAAGAAAAGAAGGAAGAGAGGAGGAGGAGGGGAGGAGGAGAAGGGAAGGAAGAGGAGGGGAGGAGGAGGATGAGAGGAGGAAATAAACAGGGAAGAAGGAGAGAAGGAGAAGAAGGAGGAAGACAGGGGAGGA
>NW_020257812.1:0-31348 GCF_003255815.1 Theropithecus gelada
AGAAAGAAAGAAAGAAAGAAAGAAAGAAAGAAAGAAAGAAAGAAAGAAAGAAAGAAAGAAAGATTGAAAGAAAGATTGAAAGAAGGAAAGAAGAAAAGAAAGAAAAACAACCGGGCGCAGTGGCTCAAGCCTGTAATCCCAGCACTTTGGGAGGCCAAGGTGGGCGGATCACGAGGTCGGGAGATCGAGACCATCCTGGCTAATATGGTGAAACCCCGTCTCCACTAAAAAATACAAAAGACTACAGGTGGCGGGCGCCTGTAGTCCCAGTTACTCCGGAGGCTGAGGCAGGAGAATGGCAGGAACCCGGGAGGCGGAGCTTGCAGTGAGCTAAGATCTGGCCACTGCACTCCAGCCTGGGCGACAGAGCGAGACTCCGTCTCAAAAAAAAAGAAAAAAGAAAGAAAGAAAGAAAGACAAAGACTGTGAAAACAGAAGACCCATATGAACTGCACCTGAATTCCTCATCCAGAGAAACTGAGATAATAAATGCTGTTTCAAGCCACTTAGTTTTGTGTTTGTTTGCTTGTATTTTGAGAGAGGGTCCTGCCCCATCACCCAGGCTGGAGTGCAGTGGTGCAATCATAGCTCACTGTAGCCATGACCTCCTGGGCTCGAGCAGTCCTCCCACCTCAGCCTCCCGAGTACCTGGGAGCATGTGCCACCATGCCTAGCTAATTTTTTACCTAATGTCACACAAGCCAGTCTCAAACGCCTGGATTCAGGAAATCCTCCCACCTCAGCCTCCCAAAGTGCTGAGATTACAGGCATGAGCCACCATGCCTGGTGGCACTAAGTTTGGGGGAAAAATTGTCATATGGCAATAGATAACTAATACGCCTACATACTAGAAAAACTATAGGTCATACTAAGTTCTGTGAAGAAAGAAAGAGAGAGACTTCTCTGCAGGAATTAGCCAAGTCAAATATACTGAGAAGGCTGGGTGCGGTGGCTCACACCTGTAATCCCAGCACTTTGGGAGGCTGAGGTGGGCAGACCACTTGAGGTCAGGAGTTCAAGACCAGCCTGGCCAACATGGTGAAACCCCGTCTCTACCAAAAATATAAAAAATTAGCAGGGCATGGCCAGGCGCGGTGACTCACGCCTGTAATTCCAGCACTTTGGGAGGCTGAGGCGGGCAGATTACGAGGTCAGGAGATCGAGACCATCCTGGCTAATACAGTGAAATCCCGTCTCCACTAAAAAATACAAAAAAATTAGCCAGGCGTGCTGGCGGGCGCCTGTAGTCCCAGCTACTCGGGAGGCTGAGGCAGGAGAATTGCATGAACCCGGGAGGTGGAGCTTGCAGTGAGCCGAGATCACACCACTGCACTATAGCCTGGGTGACAGAGCGAGACTATCTCAAAAAAAAAAAAAAGAAAACTAGCAGGGCGTGGAGGTGGGCACCTGTAATCCCAGCTACTCGGGAGGCTGAGGTAGGAGAATTGCTTGAACTCGTGAGGTGGAGGTTGCAGTGAGCCAAGATCATGCCACTGCACTCCAGTCTGGGCAGTAGAGCAAGGTTCCATCTCAAAAAAAAAAAAAAAAAAAGTACTGAGAAGCAGGGAGAGGAGAGAGGATAGTTGACAAAAGATGGAAAAGGGTTTGCTGCATTTGAGGAGTTGGAAAGCCAGCCTGGCTAAACATCCATGAGCAGTGGGGAGATGGGAGATTAGGGACAGTCCCATAGACCGTGCTGTGGAATTGGATGTTACCGTAAGTGCAGTGTGATTCATTGAAGGATGTTAAGTAGGTGAGGGTTGTCATCTAATTTTATGTCTTAAGATTATTTCGACTCGTGTGTAAAGAAAGCCTGAATTACAGAGAAGCAAGAATGGAAGCAGGGAGACTACTTCAGAGTCCTCTGGGCAAGAGTTGGGCTGGGTGCCTTGGCACACGCCTGTAATCCTAGTACATGGGGAAGCCAAGGAAGGAAGATCGCTTGAGCCCAGGAGTTCGAGACCAGCCTGGGCAACATAGTGAGACCCTATCTCTATTTCTAAGACTTGATGGTAGTTTAGCTGAGGGCATTGACAGGAGAAAGGACAGTGAGTGAGTCTGAGAAATGTTTTGGAGGATGAATTGACAGGACTTGGCACTGGTGTGTCCGTGTGGGTTGCAGGAGAAGGAGGTGTTGGGGATGACTCCTGATTTTCAGCTTTGCACCATCGGATGGATCCTGGTGCTCGCTAAAATAGGAAAGACCGGAGGAGGCACAGAGATTGAAGGCGTCAAAAGACAGAGTTCAGTTTTGCAGAGGCTATAAATGAGGCATCTACAAGTTCTTAGCATTTAATGCCATTTTCTGCCTGCGTGGAGCTGACATCATCTTGTGGAACACGCAGTTTGTGGTAGCTATTTTTATGATCAGATGCAGAGTGATCTGACTCTGTTTCTGTTTTCCATAACTCATGACAAGAAAAAGATGGCTTGGAACACGAGCACACCAGGTAGACGCCACAGGACGACTACTTCCTAAGGGGAATTCATAGCATGCGATATTTATTCATAATTGTTTGGAGAATCAGGCTGCTCAGAGAAGGAGCTACGTAAGGTTTGGGCTTTGATTCATTCAGCGTGTGTTTTTGAAAACCTCCTATGCACCAGAAGCTATGTAGGAGCAGGTGTCTTCAGAGTGCAATAGAAAAAAATACTAAACAATAAAATAAAATAAAAGTGGCACAGTGATGCATGCCTATCATCCCAGCACTCTGGGAGGCTGAGGTAGGAGGATCTCTTGAGCCCAGGAGTTGGGAGACAAGCCTGAGCAAGCTGATGAGACCCTATCTCTCTCAAAAAAAAAAAAAAAAATACTGACACAGTTGACTGCATTGAGTATTTCAAAAAGCTTCCATAGTAAAAAAAAAAAAAAAAAAACAACACCATGAATGGGTTTAATAACAAGAAACAGGCTGGGAGAAAAATGTTGATATTATATGAGACAGAGCCCCTGATAGAAAATAAACATCCTCAAATAAAAATGGGAAGGAAGATGAATGAGCAATTCACAGGAGAACCAATATAAGAGGTGAATAAATATAAGAAAAGAGTCTCAATCCAGGAAGATAATCACGAAAATACAAAATAAAACAAGATGCCGGGCACGGTGGCTCATGCCTTATAATCCCAGCACTTTGGGAAGCTCAGGCAGGAGGATCGTTTGAGCCCTGGAGTTCAAGACCAGCCTGAGCAACATAGTGAGACCCTGTCTCTACAAAAAACAACAAACAAACGAACAAAAAAACCCCAAATTTTAATTTCCCAGGTGTGGTGACGCACACCTGTCACCCCAGCTACTGGGAGGAGCGAGGAGTGCTTCAGCCCAGGAGTTCAAGGCTACAGTGAACTATGATTCTGCCACTGACCTCCAGCCTGGGCAACAGAGCAAGACCCTGTCTCAAAAACCGAAACAAACAAACAAACAAAAAAACAACAACAAAAAGGGCCGGGTGCGGTGGCTCACGCCTGTAATTCCAGCACTGTGGGAGGCCAAGGCAGGTGGATCACCTGAGATCAGGAGTTTGAGACCAGGCTGGCCAACATAGTGAAACCCTGTCTCTACTAAAAATACAAAAATTAGCTGGACCTGTAATACCAGCTAGGTGGGAGAATCACTTGAACCCAGGGGGCGGAGGCTACAGGGAGCTGAGATTTGTCCACTGCACTCCAGCCTGGGCGACAAGAGCAAAACTCCATCTCAAAAACAAAAACAAAACAAAAAAACAAACAACGGACAAAATTTGAATATAGACTGCATATTAAATAATCATGTTATGCCAATATTCGATATTGTTTAATTTCCTGAATTTAACAATTATACTGTATTTATGTAATAGAATGTCTTTGTTCTCAGGAGATATACAATACATGATGTCTGGAACTTTCATTTGAATTGTTCGGCAAAAAATAATAATGATTATTATACACATATACACACACATAAGAAGAAAAAAAGAAAATTTGGCAAAATGTTAAGAATAAGTGAATCTAGGTGAAGAGCATAAGAAAATTCACTGCAAGCCAGGTGCGATGGCTCAGGCCTGTAATCCCAGCACTTTGGGAGGCTGAGGCTGGTGGATCACCTGTGGTCGGGAGTTCAAGACCAGCCTGACCAAAATGGAGAAACCCTGCCTCTATTAAAAATACAAAATTAGCCGGGCGTGGTGGCGCATGTCCGTAATCCCAGCTACTCGGGAGGCTGAGGCAGGAGAATCGCTTGAATCCGGGAGGCGAAGGTTGCAGTGAGCCGAGATTGCGCCATTGCACTCCAGCCTGGGCAACAAGAGTGAAACTCCATCGCAAAAAGAAAAAAGAAAAAGAAAATTCACTGAAATATAAACGTGGTGTTTTTGTTTGTTTGTTTGTTTTTGGTTTTGGGTTTTTTTTTTTTTCCTGGAGACGGAGTCTCACTCTTGTCGCCCAGGCTGGAGTGCAGTGGTACAATCTCAGCTCATTGCAACCTCCACCTTCCAGGTTCAAGTGATTCTCGTGCCTCCGTCTCCCAAGTATCTGGGACTACAGGCGCTCGCCACCATGCTCTGCTAATTTTTTGTATTTTTAGTAGAAACGGGGTTTCTCCATGTTGGCCACACTGGTCTCGAACTCCTGACCTCAAGTGATCCTCCTGCCTCAGCCTCCCACAGTGCTAGGATGACAGACGTGAGCCACCGCGCCCCGCCTCACGTGACATTTACTCATCACATCTTCTTTTTTTTTTTTTTTTTTTTTTTTTTGAGATGGAGTCTCGCTCAGTCGCCCAGGCTGGGGTGCAGTGGCCAGATCTCAGCTCACTGCAAGCTCCGCTCTCGGGTTCACGCCAATTCTCCTGCCTCAGCCTCCTGAGTAGCTGGGACTACAGGCTCCCGCCACCACGCCCGGCTAAGTTTTGTATTTTTAGTAGAGACGGGGTTTCACCGTGTTAGTCAGGATGGTCTCGATCTCCTGACCTCATGATCCGCCCATCTCGGCCTCCCAAAGTGCTGGGATTACAGGCGTGAGCCATGGCGCCCGGCCATCACATCTTCTTAGACCCCTCTTGCTGTGACAGTTTCTCAGACGTTCCTCGTATTTGATGACCCGGACAGTTTTGAGGAGGACGGGTCAGATATGTTGCGGAATATTTCTTTCTTTCTTTTTTTTTTTTGAGACGGAGTCTCACTCTGTCGCCCAGGCTGGAGTGCAGTGGCACGATCTCGGTTCACTGCAAGCTCCGCCTCCCGGGTTCACGCCATTCTCCTGCCTCAGCCTCCTGAGTAGCTGGGACTACAGGCATCTGCCACCACGCCCAGCTAATTTTTTTGTCTTTTTAGTAGAGACGGGGTTTCCCCGTGTTAGCCAGGATGGTCTTGATCTCCTGACCTCATGATCCACCCACCTCGGCCGCTCAAAGTGCTGGGATGACAGGCGTGAGCCACCGTGCCCGGCCTGGAATATTTCTTGATTGGAGGCTTCCTGATAGTTTTCTCACCATTGGACTGGAGTTGTGTTTCTGTTGTATGTTTTTGAGGAAGACTGTAGAAGTGAGGTGCCATCCTCACCACATCATGTCAACGTCCATGCAGTCAACATGACTTACCACTGTTGACACTGACTGGGTCACCTGGCTGACATATGTCAGGTTTTTCAACTGTAAAGATCCCTTTTTTTTTTTTTTTTTTTTGAGATAGAGTCTCCCTCTGTAGCCCAGGCTGGAGTTCAATGGCGTGATCTCAGCTCATTGCAACCTCCACCTCCCAGGTTCCAGCGATTCTCCTGCCTCATTCTCCCAAGTAGATGGGATTAGAGGCGCCCGCCACCATGCCTGGCTACTTTTTGTATTTTTAGTAGAGATGGGGTTTCACCATATTGGCCAGGCTGGAGTCTTACTATGTCACTTAAGCTGGTGTTGAACTCCTGGTCTCAAGTGATCGTCCTGACTCAGCCTCCGAAAGTGCTGAGATTACAGCATGAGCCACCAAGCCCAGCCTATTATTTTGCGTGTGTAGAGACAGAGTCTTCCCATGTTGCTCAGGCTGGTCTTGAACTCCTGGATTCAAGCAATCCATCCGCCTCAGCCTCCCGAATAGCTGGGACTATAGGTGTGTGTCACCACACCTGGCTAGCACTTGTTTTTCAGGTCCTTCAACTTGAGCTATTCTGGTGTAGTTGTTTGCTGTTATGGTTTTGTTTTGTCTGTTTTGAGACGGAGTCTCGCTCTGTTGCCCAGGCTGGAGTGCAGTGGCGTGATCTCAGCTCACTGCAACCTCCGCCTCCCGGGTTCATGCCATTCTCCTGCCTCAGCCTCCCGAGTAGCTGGGACTACAGGCCCCCGCCGCCATGCCCAGCTAATTTTTTTTTTCTTTTTTTTTTTTTTTGAGACGGAGTCTCACTCTGTTGCCCAGGCTGGAGTGCAGTGGCCGGATCTCAGCTCACTGCAAGCTCTGCCTCCTGGGTTTATGCCACTTTCCTGCCTCAGCCTGCCGAGTAGCTAGGACTACAGGCGCCCACCACCTCACCTGGCTAATTTTTTGTATTTTTTAGTAGAGACGGGGTTTCACCGTGTTAGCCAGGGTGGTCTTGATCTCCTGACCTCGTGATCCACCCGTCTCGGCCTCCCAAAGTGCTGGGATTACAGGCTTGAATTTTTTGTATTTTTTNAGTCATTTTTACATACAGCACCTGTGTAATTGTCATCAGTTACTTAGACTATAGCACCCCAGAGTAAAACCAGGAGTACAACATAAGTCTCATATTAGTATTTGTATTTTTTTTTTTTTTTTTGAGACGGAGTCTCGCTCTGTCGCCCAGGCTGGAGTGCTGTGGCCGGATCTCAGCTCACTGCAAGCTCCGCCTCCCGGGTTCCCGCCATTCTCCTGCCTCAGCCTCCCGAGTAGCTGGGACTACAGGCGCCCGCCACCTCACCTGGCTAATTTTTTGTATTTTTTAGTAGAGACGGGGTTTCACCGTGTTAGCCAGGGTGGTCTTGATCTCCTGACCTCGTGATCCACCCGTCTCGGCCTCCCAAAGTGCTGGGATTACAGGCTTGAATTTTTTGTATTTTTTGTATTTTTTTTTTTTGAGACGGAGTCTCGCTGTGTCACCCAGGCTGGAGTGCTGTGGCCGGATCTCAGCTCACTGCAAGCTCCGCCTCCCGGGTTCCCGCCATTCTCCCGCCTCAGCCTCCGAGTAGCTGGGACTACAGGCGCCCGCCACCACGCCCGGCTAGTTTTTGTATTTTTAGTAGAGACGGGGTTTCACCATGTTAGCCAGGATGGTCTCGATCTCCTGACCTCGTGATCCACCCGCATCGGCCTCTCAAAGTGCTGGGATTACAGGCTTGAGCCACCGCGCCCGGCCAATTTTTTGTATTTTTAATAGAGACGGGGTTTCACTGTGTTAGCCAGGATGGTCTCGATCTCCTGACCTTGTGATCCACCCACCTCAGCCTTCCAAAGTGCTGGGATTAGAGGCGTGAGCCACCGCGCCTGGCCGAAATGTCTTTCCAAGTGTTTTGCCCGTTAAGAGAATTGGGTCATCTCTCTTCTTCTCACTGATCGGTAGGAGTACTTGATAATTTTATAAAGTACATATTGCAAATGTCTTCACCCACTCAATGGGTCAATTTATCCCTCTATTTTAATGGCATCATTATTTTAATGCAGTCTAGTTGTTGATTAAAAACAAACAAACAAACAAACTTGGCCGGGTGCGGTGGCTCACACCTGTAATCCCAGCATTTTGGGAGGCTGAGGTGGGCAGATCACCTGAGGCTGGGAGTTCAAGACCAGCCTGACCAAGATGGAGAAACCCCGTCTCTACTAAAAATACAAAATTAGCCAGGCGTGGTGGTGGCACCTGTAATCCCAGCTACTCGGGAGGTCGAGGCAGGAGAATCGTGTGAACCCTGGAGGCAGAGGTTGCAGTGAGCCGAGATCTCGCCATTGCACTCCAGCCTGGGTAAAAAGAGTGAAACTCTGTCTCAAAGAAAAAGGAAAAAAAAAAAAAAACAAAAAAACTTTATGGTTAGTGCTTTTTGCTTTCTCTCTAAGAAAATTTTGCCTACCCTAAAATAGACCCTATATTTTCTTCTGAAACACTTGTGGCTTTACCTTTTGCAGATTGTATTTGTATAACTCTCAAAAAGAGGCACCACTTGGCCGGGCGCGGTGGCTCAAGCCTGTAATCCCAGCACTTTGGGAGGCCGAGACGGGCGGATCATGAGGTCAGGAGATCGAGACCATCCTGGCTAACACGGTGAAACCCCGTCTCTACTAAAAATTACAAAAAACTAGCCGGGTGAGGTGGCGGGTGCCTGTAGTCCCAGCTACTCGGGAGGCTGAGGCAGGAGAATGGCGTGAACCCGGGAGGTGGAGCTTGCAGTGAGCCGAGATCTGGCCACTGCACTCCAGCCTGGGTGACAGAGCGAGACTCCGTCTCAAAAACAACAACAACAACAACAACAACAACAACAACAACAAAAAACCAGGCACCACCCATCCATGGCATCAAACGCTAGGTCAGTGTCATCCTTTGGGTAGGCAGTGAGTAGCAGGAGTGTGGGGGAACTGCTTAGGTTTGCTTTCTTGGTGTAGGTGCCAATGATATGGGCGTGTTCCCCTCGTGAAAATAAATTCATCATGATGTTTGCTTCTTTTGAGATGGAGTCTCGCTTTTGTTGCCCAGGCTGGAGTGCAGTGGCATGATCTCGGCTCACTGCAACCTCCACTTCCCGGGTTCAAGCGATTCTCCTGCCTCAGTCTCCCGAGTAGCTGGGATTACAGATGCCCGCCACCACACCCAGCTAATGTTGGTATTTTTTAGTAGAAATGGGGTTTCGCCATGTTGGCCAGGCTGGTGTCGAACTCCTGACCTCAGGTGATCCACCCGCCTCGGCCTCCCAAAGTGCTGGGATTACAGGTGTGAGCCACCGCGCCCTGCCCATGAAGTTTGCTTATAATTTGAGCACTTTGGTGTAGGTATGTTTCACTGCCATTAAAAGTCTTTGAAATGCCTGTAGTCCCAGCTACTCAGGAGGCTGAAGTAAGGGGATCACTTGAGCCCAGAAGCTCAAGGCTACCGTGAGCTACAATGGTGCCACTGCACTCCAGCCTGGGGAACCTATGTCTCAAAAAAAAATAAAATAAAAGAAGAAGAAACAGAAGAAGAAGCCTGGCACAGTGGCACCCACCTGTAATCCCAACTTTGGGAGGCCAAGGTGGGAGGACTGCTTAAGGCCAAGAGTCTGAGACCAGCCTGGGCCACACCGCAAGACCCCATCTCTAAAAAAAAAAAAAAAAAAAATTATCCAGGCATGATGGCATATGCCTGTAGTCCCGGGTACTCGGAAGGCTGAGGCCGGAGGACAGCTTGAGCCCAGGAGGTAGAGGCTGGGATGAGCCGTGACTGCACCACTGCTCTCCAGCCTGGAAAGGAGACACACAGAAAGAGAGACTTTGTCTCAAAAATAAATAAAAATTGACTGAGCGTGGTGGCTTACACCTGTATTCCCAGCACTTTGGGAGGCCGAGACAGGTGGATTACCTGAGGCCAGGAGTTCAAGACCAGCCTGGCCAACATGGAGACACCCTGTCTCTACTATAAATACACACACACACAAATAGCCAGACGTGGTGGTGTGTGACTATAGTCCCAGCTACTCTGGAGGCTGAGACATGAGAATCACTTGCACCCAGGAGGCGGAGGTTGCAGTGAGCCGAGATCATGGCACTGCACTCTAGCCTGGGGGATAGAGCAAGACTCCGTCTCAAAAAAAAAAAAAAATTAAAGTTAAAAAATATAAATAAGTAAATAAAAATGTATACAGGTTGAAAAAGCACAATTAACAAAAGAGAGGGAGACAGAGGAACGGGGCTCCTCAAGTCTACCTGGGCTTGGCAAGAATTCAGGACCACCGTGAGCTGATGAGAATTTCTGGTTTCTGGTGGGCTTCGCGCGTGCTCACGAGCCCAGGCTACCGCGCCCCACGTCGTTGACTCTGCATCCCACAGCTATGCAGGGCCAGCCTGGCTCCCTAGTCCACTGCGTGCATCCTCTTGGCTCCATCAAAGCACGAGGACCCAGTAGGGCATCCCTGCTTCGGAGGACGTATTCTCCGTGTCATTCTGAGAGGAGACCCGGTTCTAAGAGCAAATCTCTAGGAGCAGGGCGG
Source organism: Theropithecus gelada (assembly GCF_003255815.1). NCBI lineage: Eukaryota > Metazoa > Chordata > Mammalia > Primates > Cercopithecidae > Theropithecus > Theropithecus gelada. The sequence continues at coordinate 10,148 of NW_020257812.1, forward strand.
TCCCTAGGCTCTGGCCCCGGGTGGCTGCAGGAGGAGCCACGCCTTGTCGATCGCAGCCCTGGCAGCTGCGGACGCACGTGGGTGCCCGTGGCTGCCGCGCCCCCTGGCGGCTCCGTGCGGAATCGCCCCGGCTCCCCATTTCGGAGACCACATCCGGGGTGTTTGGTCTCCAACCCAATGTTAATTTTTTTTTTATTATTTGTTTGTTTGTTTAGAGGCGGAGTCTCGCTCTGTTGCCCAGGCTGAAGGCCGGGTGTTTGGTCTCCAACCCAATGTTAATTTTTATTATTATTTATTTATTTATTTATTTAGAGGCGGAGTCTCGCTCTGTCGCCCAGGCTGAAGTGCAGTGGCACAACCTCAGCTCACTGCAACCTCCAACTCCCGGGTTCAAGCGATCCTCCTGTCTCAGCCTCCCGAGTAGCTGGGATTACAGGCGTGCACCACCACGCCCAGCTAATTTCGTATTTGTAGCAGAGATGGGGTTTCTCCATGTTGGTGAGACTGGTCTCGAACTCCTGGCCTCAGGTGATCCTCCCGCCTCGGGCCTCCCAAAGTGCTGGGATGACAGGCGTGAGCCACTGTGCCTGGCCTTTTTATTTTATTATTTTTTATTATTTTATTTGGGACAGTCTCGCTCTGTCGTCCAGGCTGAAGTGCAGTGGTGTGATCTCAGCTCACTGCAACCTCTGCCTCCCAGTTCAAGAGATTCTCCTGCCTCAGCCTCCCGAGGAGCTGGGATTACAGATGCCTGCCACCACGCTCAGCTAATTTTTGTATCTTTAGTAGAGATGGAGTTTCACCATGTTGGCCAGGTTCATGTCGATACCATAGTAAGGCAGGAGGAAGGAAGGGAAGAAGTGAGGAAAGGGAGGGAGGGAGGAAGGAAAGGAGGGAGGGAGGACACATGTACCCCTGAATCTAAAATTTAAAAATAGGCTGTGTGCGGTAGCTCACCCCTGTAATCCCAGCAATTTGGGAGGCCGAGGCCGGTGGATCATTTGAGATGAGGAGTTCGAGACCAAATTGGCCAACATGGCAAAACCCCATCTCTACTAAAAACACAAAATAATCAGCCAGGCATGGTGGCGCACACCTGTAATCCCAGCTACTGTTGAGGCTGAGGCAGGAGAATTGCTTGAACCCAGGAGGTTGAGGCTTGCAGTGAGCTGAGATCGTGCCACTGCACTCCAGCGTGGGTGACAGCGTGTGACTCTGTCTCAAAAAATAAATAAAATTTAAAACCAATAAATAAAATTAGCTGGGCGTGGTGATCTATGGCTGTAGTCCCAGCTACTTGAAAAGCTGAGGTGGGAGGATCACTTGAGCCGAGGAGGTTGAGGCTACAGTGAGCTATGGTCATGCTGCTGCACTCCAGCCTAGGCAACAGAGCCAGATCCTGTCTCTAAAAAGAATAATTTGAAATAAGATATTTTGGAAAGATGGAGAACAGGATGGGGAAGGTCACTTCATTTGAGGTTTTCTTTTCTTTTTTTTTTCCTTTTGAGACGGAGTCTCGCTCTGTTGCCCAGGCTGGAGTGCAGTGGCGTGATCTCAGCTCACTGCAAGCTCCGCCTCCCAGGCTCACACTATTCTCCTGCCTCAGCCTCTGGAGCAGCTGGGACTACAGGTGCCCGCCACCACGCCCAGAGAATTTTTTGCATTTTTAGTGGAGACGGGGTTTCACTGGGTTAGCAAGGATGGTCTCGATCTCCTGACCTGGTGATCCGCTCGCCTTGGGCTCCCAAAGTGCTGGGATTACAGGCGTGAGCCACTGCGCCCGACTTATTTTAGGTTTTCATGTTACTCAGTTTGGGGTGAAATCTTTTCCTTCAAAGATACCGGGACATTCCAGAGCCAGTGACAAATTATTTTTCCTAATGGCAAAACAGTTTGGGACATGGATTTATTTGACACATTTATCTAGAGAGTATCATGTGGCTGGGCTTCTCCTCCTCTGTGCTATGGACATTTGGGGCTGAATTATTCTCTGGAGTGGGGGCATCTTGGGCACTGCAGGGTGCTGAGCAGCGTCCCTGGCCTCCACCCACTCCATGCCAGGCGCAACCCCCAGTCGTGACAACCACAGATGTCCCCAGACATCACCCTGTGTCCCGGGGAGGACAACTGCCCCCATTGAGAAGCACCAATTCTGCAAAAAAGAAAACCACTATTTGTTTCCTCCGCGTGGCTTCCTGGGACTTACTCTGGAGGGGTTTGCAACGTAGCCCCTGCAGGGTCAGCTTCTGTAGGAACCGCACCCCAAGCGCGCAGAGAAGCAGAGGGCAGAGCCTTCCTAATTCCATGATTACACTTGGGAGGTTCAACCTACTCCTGGAGCCCCGAGTCACGACTTACACAAAACCCAAGTTTAATTACCATTTCTTTGCTCCGTGCATCTCTGACAGGAATATTCAGAAATACCCTATTTCTAACTTGCGTGGGATCGACACGCCGTTATCTATGACACGCTTCTCATCAAGTGGCACAGAGAAGCCGCTGGTTCTGGGATGACAGCTCCCCCTCGCCGCCCCTCCTCCTCTCCACCCTGAGGTGATTCCAAAACAGAAACTTTCCGGGGTCTCTTAAAGGCTTGGGCTGGGTTCGGGGTCAACCGGGAAGAGGCTGTACAGGCTTTCCCAGTGATGGACACGAGATGGGAGGAAATAAGCCGAGGTCGTCTACCAAGACTGAAGGGCGAGTCGGCTGCGGCTGGGCTACGTGCCGGCTACGTGCCTCCTGCAACAGTGTCTGCAGGTGTTTCCCGTAGTGGGGCTTCTCCAAACAGGGGCATCGCCATCACCTGGGCTGTTTGACTTACAATGCGGATCCAGCCAGGCGCAGTGGCTCACACCTGTCATCCCAGCACTCTGGGAGGCCGAGACGGGCAGATCACCTGAGGTCAGGAGTTCAAGACTGGCCCGGCCAATGTGGTGAAACCTTGTCTCTACCCAAAATACAAAAATTAGCTGGGCGTGGTGGCGGGTGCCTGTAGTCCCAGCTACTCGGGGAGGTTGAGGCAGGAGAATCGCTTGAACCTGGGAGGTGGAGATTGCAGTGAGCCAAGATCACGCCATTGCACTCCACTGCACTCCAGCCTAGGCAGCAATAGCGAAACTCCATCTCAAAAAAATATAAATAAATAGGATGCAGATCCAATGGGAGTGGAGGGGCTGGCTAAATACAAGAAGCAGGACACAGAGGGACCATTGGGTCTTAAATTTGGTGGGCGCTAGAGGGTTTGATGAACATACAACTGGGGCCCACACACGTATCTAATTTTTTTTTTTCTTTTGAGATAAGAGTCTCACTCACTCTGTCGCCCGGGCTGGAGTGCAGCGGTGCCATCTTGACTCACTGCAACCTCCACCTCCAGGTTCAAGCGATTCTCCTGCCTCAGCCTCCCGAGTAGCTGGGATTACAGGTGTGCATCACCACGCCCGGCTAATTGTTGCATTTTTAGTAGAGACGGGGTTTCACCACATTGGCCGGGCTAGTCTTGAACTCCTGACTTCAAGTGATCTGCCCGCCTCGGCCTTCCAAAGTGCTGGGATGACAGGTGTGAGCCGCCGAGCCCGGCCCTGACTTATTTTTAATTTTTTTTTTTTTTTGAGACGGAGTCTCGCTTTATCGCCCAGGCTGGAGTGCAGTGGCCGCGATCTCGGCTCACTGCAAGCTCCGCCTCCCAGGTTCACACCATTCTCTTGCCTCCGTCTCCTGAGTAGCTGGGACTACAGGCGCCTGCAACCACGCCCGCCTAGTTTTTGTATTTTTAGTAGAGATGAGGTTTCCCCATGTTAGCCAGGATGGTCTTGATCTCCTGACCTCGTGATCTGCCCACCTTGGCCTCCCAAAGAGTTGGGACTACAGGCGTGAGCCACTGTGCCTGGCCTATTTTTTATTTTTTGAGACAAAGTCTTGCTCTTTTGCCCAGGCTGGAGTACAGCGGTGTGATAATAACTCACAACAACCTCAAACTCCCAGGCTCCAGTGATCCTCCTGCCTCAGCCTCCTGAGGAGCAGGGACTACAAATGAGCACCACCATGTCTGGCTAAATTTTTTTTTTGGTACAGATGGAGGCTCACCATCATATTTTTTGTTTTTGAGATGCAGTTTCACTCTTGTTGCCCAGGTTGAAGTGCAGTGGTGCGATCTCGGCTCACTGCAACCTCCGCCTCCTGGGTTCAAGCGATTCTCCTGCCTCAGTCTCCCAAGTAGCTGGGATTACAGGCGCCCACCACCATGCAAGGCTAATTTTTGTATTTTTAGTAGAGACAGGGTTTCACTATGTTGGCCAGGCTAGTCTCGAACTCCTGACCTCAGGTGATCTGCCCGCCTCGGCCTCCCACAGTGCTGGGATTACAGGCGTGAGCCACTGCGCCCAGCTGAGGGTCACCATCCTGCCCAGGCTGATCTTGAACTCCTGGGATCAAGCCATCCCCCTTCCTCAGCTTCTCAAAGTGCTGGGATTGCAGGCGTGAGCCACTGCGCCTGGCCTGGAGTGGGGCCCAAGACTTAAGAGTTTCTACCGCGCCTCTAGGACACGCTGCTGCTGCTGAGCTGAGGACAGTCTAAAGAGCATCGCTCATCCACGGTTCCCCTTTCACCGCCCAGGCTCTGTGGACACTGGGGCCAGATCATTCTCTGGGGTGGGGCTGTCCTGGGCCCTGCAGGGGGCTGAGCAGCATCCCTCGCCTCTACCCCCACCATTGCAGCAACCACTTGTGTCCCCAGATGCTGTCCAGCTAAGTGTGCCCTGGGGCACGAGCCACCCGGGTGAGAAGCTCTGCTGGAGACCTGAAGTGCACACCTGTCTCCCACAGCCAGGCCTCTTCAGCACTAGACCCGGCAATCCCGGGGCAGCTGTTCTTTGCATTTTGTGACTTTTTGGTGTGTGATTTTTGGGAGCTGACAGAGGTCGCGGCTGAACCAGAAACTCTGCCCCTGCAGCTCTCGGTTCTTCCTGCGATTGCAGGGGTGGAGAAGAGGGGTGCTGGAGGCGGGGTCCTGAGCCAGAGGCCCCGCCAGGGCTCTGCCAGGTTCAGACACTCACAGGTGGGGTGACCTCGGGCCTGACAGCCAGGCCTCAGTTTCTCTGTCTCTGGCATGGGGGTGCCGGTGCCCAACCTTGGCTTGTGGGAAACAGGAATTCACAGTCCACCAAAGTTTAGGTGACCTTCAGGGAGCTGTTCTTTCGTTTTTATGTTTTTGAGACGTAGTCTCGCTCTGTTCCCCAGGCTGGAGAGCAACGGTGTGATCTCAGCTCACTGCAACCTCCATCTCCCGGGTTCCAGTGATTCTCCTGCCTCTGCCTCCTGAGGAGCTGGGACTATGGGCACCTGCCACCATGCCCGCCAATTTTTTTTGGTATTTTTAGTGGAGATGGGGTTTCATCATGTTGGCCAGGCTGGTCTTGAACTCCTCACCTCAAGTGATCCACCCGCCTCAGCCTCCCAAAGTCCTGGGATGACAGGCGTGAGCCGCCGCGCCCGGCCCGGGGAGCAGCTTCTGTGTTCTCGACAAAACCCTGTGCAGCAGCCTAGGGTTGGGGCCGAGACAGGCCCGGAAGCTCTCCGGGTTCCTTCCTGCCTGGGACCATCCTCTCAACTGGAGCCGTTGTGAAAGGGAGGTGCCTCTGGTTACAGAATACAGCATTTACGGAGTTACAATATGCTAGAAAAGCAACAGACGAGGCCAGGCGTGGTGGCTCACGCCTGTAATCCCTGTACTTTGGAAAGCCGAGGTGGGCAAATCACCTGAGGTTGGGAGTTCGAGACCAGCCTGACCAACATGGAGAAAACCCGTCTCTACTAAAAACACAAAAAGTTAGCTGGGCGTGGTGGTGCACGCCTGTAATCCCACCTACTCGTGAGGCTGGGGCAGGAGAATCACTTGAACCCGGGAGGTGGAAGCTGCGGTGAGCCAAGGTCGCACCACTGCACTCCAGCCTGGGCACCTAGGGCAAAACTCGGTCTCAAAAAAAAAAAAAAAGAAAAAAGAAAAGCAACAGACAATATGATCACTCTCTGCCGAGGACCGAGGCATCTCACCCGACCGTGGGGTGACCCTCTGCACCAGGACGCAGCTGGGGGCGGAGGCAGAGGGAACGGAGACAGCAGAGGGTAGAGGCGGACTGTCCGGAACCTCCCATGACCCGTCACCCGGGAAGTGCGGCTCCAGGCGTCGCGGCGGGACTCACTCACAAGCAGCGCGGCTGATGTGCAAACTCCGTGCCGGGGGTTTTCTCGAGGTCTGGGGTTGGGGGGTATCGGTGGCGCCAAGGTCAACACGAAGACAGACAGAGGTCACAATGCCTATTTATTCCTCACACGTCACGCCCTGCACCCCGGGTGGGCTTGGCACACGCCTCACCGCCGTGAGGGGCTGCAGGGCCGCGGCGGCCCCCGTTCCTACTGTTACCTACGACACACGGTACTGCGCCTACCTCACAGACGGCCAAGAGCCAGGGAGCCCCAGGACGCTCCGCCTGACAACCCTGCGGCCGGGACCACGGCGCGTGGGCTCGCCTGCCACCCCCAGGCCTCAGGAACCGAGACAGGCCCCCTGCTGTCCGGCTGTCTGGCTGCTTTCCTGGTGGCTGTTTTAGGGCCAAGGTGGGTGGCACCTGAGGTGCCCCGTGGCCTCCACCCAGAATAGGGGGGATAAGCTTCCTGGGGGGGCCCTGGGTCCGTGAAACACCCAGGACAGAAGGACAGCAGGACGGGACAGACAGAAACAGCCCAGCTGCCTTCCCTGTGCCCAGGGCTAAGGCAGCCGGGACAGAAGGTCATGATGTCGCCCCTGGTTCTGTCGCAAGGACCAGAAAATGAGGGTGGGAGGAGGGGAAACGCATGTCTGTCAACACGCCCAACTGGAGAAGAGTCACAGAAACTGGTCCTATGCACCCAGGACGGCTCCTGGGCCGCGGAGGCGGGGGGTGACCGCAGCCGTCTCTGAGGTGTCTGCCACTAAAGAGTTCCTCATGCAAACACACATGACCCATGGCGCGCAGGCCGCGGCTGGCAGTGAGCTCCTCCGAGCAGGCACGGGGCCAGGGTGGCCGGGAGGTCGACTGGGAAAGCGGCTTCTCACGGACGGGAGAGTTCCTGCAGACACACCACGGGATGGGGGGCGGGGGCTGTAAAAGGCTTTGGAAGCCACACGGCTGAACGTGAAACCAGTCGCTTCTCCGAGAGCGGCCTGGGAGTCCCCCAGGATTCTAGAAAACACTCAGGTGACTGAGCTTTCTGGGGGCTGGAAGGTAGGTCGCTGCTGGTCTGTGCTCAGCTTGCTGGCTCTCATTTCAAGAAGGGTTTGGGGGCTGTCAGGGAGTTACAAAAAGGGAGTGGAGGAGGACAGAGATAAAAGGGGAAAATCCATCTTCACATGCAGGTCCGAGGTCTCTCTCTTCCCCTCTCTCGGGCAGTCCAACAGGAGGAAACGGCAGACAACCAGAGGCTTCCAGTCAGCCAGGGAAGGACGCGATCACACCGGGAGCGGCTGGAGGGGGACAGACGTGAAGGCAGTCAGAGCGCAGGTGGGGACCAAGGCTGCACTGCGCACTCCAGGCAGCGGGAGAGGCCCAGAGTGGACGGCGCTTACCACCAGCAGCCGGGGGCCACAGCGGCTATTTCAGTGAACGTCAGTGCCACAGCCGCGCCAGAAGCGCTCCAGACACTCAGGGCCACGTGTGGCTGGTGGCACAGAGAACACCGTCATGACCTAGAAGGGTCTACAGTGTGGTGGTACTTTGTGTATGAGGTTACATTGGTAAAAAATCCACCTCAACTATTTAAAAAAAAAAAAAAAAAAAGGAAAGACTGGAAGAAAAGGCGGCCAAAATATTCATGTTGATTGCTCTGGGTGAAAAGATTAAGGCTGGGCTGAATGCAGGGCTCACACTTGTAATCTCAGCACTTTGGGAGGCTGAGGCGGGAGGATCGCTTGAGCCCAGGAGTTGAGGCCACTGGGCAACATAATGAGATCCTATCTCTAAAGAAAATACAAAAATCAGCGAGGCGCAGCGGCGTGCGCCTGGAGGTCCAGCTACTGGGGAGGCTGAGGTGGGACACTTGAGCCCACGAGGTTGAGGCTGCAGTGAAATGTGACTGTACCACTGCCCTCCAGCCGGGGTGACAGAGCAGGATGTTCTCAAAAAAAAAAAAAAAAAAAAGATTAAGATCGTTCTTGCTGCTTTTTAACATTTTTGTCCTTTAAATTTGTCTACAATAATTATGGCTTAAAAATGAAAGAGTGTGTATATGAGGAGGGGACGATGACAAAACGAAGAGGCCACGTCAGAGCAGAATGAAAACACCTCCTGGGGAGGCCCGGAGCCTCCCACGCTCAGGGAGCCGGCGTCTGCTGGAGATGGACAGGACTGAACTCAGGGGCCCTGGGGAAGGAAACCAAGCCAGCCCAGACACCAGCCCCTTCCAAGGAGCCATGGCTCTCCCCTAATCCCCACCCAGACCCCAGACGCCAGCCCTTCCGGGAAGCCGTGGCTTCCCCCTAATCCACCCAGCCCCAACCCACAGATGGGAAACAGGAGTGGGGAGCAGGACTTGGTGGCTGCCTGGAAAGGGGCCCAATGCCCAGAGATGCCCCCACCTGCCCCGGTGGTTCAGGGCGATCTTCTGAGCTGGATGCACCCAGGACTTGCCGTCCAGTGTCCAGACAGGCTCTGCAGTCCCCGGGCATCCACTCCTGCTGGCTGCCCTCACCACTGGGCACTCACGCGGCATCACTCCTGCTGGCCACCCCCCAGCCCCCCGGCCCCGGGCACTCACGCGGCGTCACTCCTGCTGGTCATCGTTGCTGGCGCTGGGCGTCCGACTCCGGATCTGGCTCCTGAGCTGCTCTATCAACTCTGGGTTCTGCTGCTGCATCTGCTGGGCAAACTGCTGACCCCTGCGGGGAGGGCGCACGGGGCTCCGTCGGGGCCAGGAACCTGCCTGCTGCACCCGTCCATCCCCAGCTGACCCCTCAGGCCCTCCGCCCCAAAGACAGGTCTGACCCCTCGCCAGAGGACGCCAGACCCTTCAGAGCAGGGGACGCAACACTTCCGCTCTCCTCCCTCCCTTCCACCCGCGCGCCCTGCCCGCCACCCATGTGCTGCTCGAAGCAGATGCACTCACGCCTGGATGAGGCTGGCCAGGTCGTTCTGCGAGGGGCTGGTGCCGGGAGTGCCCAAGGGGTTGCTGCCACCCGAAATCATGCCGGACATGCTGTAGGAGAGAGCACGTGACTCGCCGCCGGACAGCCTGACCGCCATCCCCACCGCAGCCCCTCGCAGTGGCCCGGGAGAGAATCCCTCTCAGCCCCTCACCGTCCCCCACAGGAGAGGATTCTCTCTCACCACCTGGCGGGCCTCCTGGGCCCAAACCCAGCCTGTGAGTTCACCCGCTTTCCCGGAACACCCTTCCTTCTTTGGCCTAAAGACCATGGTTCTCAGCCAGGGGGTGATCCTGCCCCCAGAGGACCCCTGCAGTGGCAGCCGACATTTTCAACAGCCACGATCGGGTTACGCCAAGACAGCGGCGGCGGGGGGACTCCTGACATGCAGTGGGTGGAGGCTAGAGATGCTGTTAGTACCCTGCAGTGCCCAGGACGGCCCCGCTCCAGAAACTGGTCCAGCCCAAATGGCCACGGTGCTGTGGCCAGGAAACTATGCTTTTAGATTTGACCATGGGCCAGCCGCAGTGGCTCACACCTGTCATCCCTCTACTTTGGGAGGCCGAGGTGGGTGGATCACCTGAGGTCAGGAGTTCAAGACCAGCCTGGCCAACATGGTGAAACCCCCATCTCTACTAAAAATGCAAAAATTAGCTAGGCGTGGTGGCGGGTGCCTGTAATTCCAGCTACTTGGGAAGCTGAGACAGGAGACCCACTTGATCCCAGGAGGCAGAGGTTGCAATGAGCCAAGATTGTGCCACTGCACTCAAACCTGGGTGACAGAGTGAGACTCCGTTTCAAAAAAAAAAAATGATTTCACCATGAAAACAGGCGAGCAGTTCCCCAATAAGCACAGAGTTCACTGGGGAGTTACCCCATAAGCCAGCAACTGCACTCAGAGGTTTATACACAAGAGAAATGGGCAGGATCCACACAGATGCTTGCACACCCATGCTCAAGCAGCACCGTTCACAACACACAAAAGGTAGAAACAGCCCAAATGTCCACGGATAGACGTGTGGATCAGCACAGCGTGGTCCATCCACACTGGAATATTACTCAGCCACGAAAAGGAGCGAGGCCCTGACCCAGGCCTCAGCGCAGATGCACCTTGAGGATGTCACGCTCAGTGAAAGACGTCAGACACAAAAGACCACGCAGTGTGTGACCCTGTTTCTATGAAATGTCCAGGACAGGCCCAGCCACAGAGACGGGAAGGGGATGCGTGGCTGTCCGGGGATGGGAGAGGGGTTGGGGAGTGACAGGTGATGGGGAAGGGGCTTCTTTCGGAGGTGACGAAGACGTGCTGGCGCTCAATGGTGGTGACAGCTGCCTGACAGTGTGAATGTACGTAACACCATGAAGTTGTGTACTTTAAAGTGGCTAGTTTTATGTCAGGTGCATTTTCCCACAATAGAAGGAAACGTAACCACAAGACGACGCGGAGGAGCCCGGTTGTCACTTACAGCTGCTGAATCTGGGGGTTGTTCATTAGGTTTGAAGCCTGAAGAACAGAACAAATTTGTCAGGAAGACAAAGCTCCAGGCACATCGCTCTCTTTCATCAGACACTTTCCCTCTTCACCAGCCTTGACCCCGGGCGCCAGCACGCCAGCGAACAGTAAGAGCCGAGCATTTGGTCTTTCGTACCCTTTTCCCTACATTCTCGTCCCCCCACCCATGAGCTGTGACCTCCACATTGTGACTTAAATCCTGTTTCGGGTTCCTGCTTTAGCAGCGTTCTCTCACTGGCTGCACGGTTTCACCGTGTGGATGCGTTTGGTTATTTTAGCTGCTGTGTCTACTTTAGCAGATTTGGTTTAGCAGATTTGGTTCCAGTTTTGCTCTATCAATCAATAGCACTGTGGCCGAGCACGGGAGCTCACGTCTGGAATCCCAGCACTTTGGGAGGCCGAGGCAGGCAGATCGCTTGAGGTCAGGAGTTCGAGACCAGCCTAACCAACATGGTGAAACCCCGTCTCTACTAAAAATACGAAATTAGCTGGGTGTGGTGGTGCGCACCTGTAATCCCAGCTACTAGGGGGGCTGAGGCAGGAAAATTGCCTGAACCTGGGAGGCGGAGCTTGCAGGGAGGCGGAGCTTGCAGTGAGCCGAGATCGTACCACTGCATTCCAGCCTGGGTGACAGAGCAAGACTCTGTCTCAAAAAAGAAGTAAAAATAAATAAACAAATAAATAAATAGCACTGTACTGGGCACTTTCTCACGTTAACTTTCCACTTGGGATTATTCCTTTGGACCTGTTGAAAACAGGTGGCTCAGAGGTGTGGCAAACTCGCTGTGTAAAGGGCCAGTGTGTAAATACTCTCAGCCTTTCCAGACTTGGGGTGCCTGACCCAACTACTCAGCTCTGCCACTGTATCGTAAAAGCCACCACTGACACTAGAAGCATGAATGGGCACGGCTGTGTGTCAGTAAAACTTTATTGGTTAGGCACAGTGGCTCACACCTGTAATCCCAGCACTTTGGGGAGCCGAGGCAGGCGGATCACAAGGTCATGAGTTCGAGACCAGCCTGGCTAACATGGTGAAACCCATTTCTACTAAAAAATACCAAAATTAGCTGGGTGTGGTGGTGGGCACCTGTAATCCCAGCTACTCAGGAGGGTGAGGCAGGAGAATCGCTTGAACCTGGGAGACACAACAGAGTGAGACTCCATCTCAAAAAAAAAAAAAACTTTATTAACAAAACCCAGCTGCGGGCCTTATTCTGCCAACCTCAGATGTCTAAAGGGAAAAGGAGTCTGTGCCATGGCCAGGCTGAGAGGCCCCGTGGAGGGCTGGGGCCCACTCACCCTCCATCCCATGATGAGGGAGCACGCGTTCCCCTGGCAGCCTGGCCAGAGGCCGAGGGTTACAGTAAGAGGTGCGGCCTCTGCTGAATGGCACGGCCCAGGCAGGGCCCCTGGCGCGGCTGGGGCATTTTTCTGACGGCCAGTGAGGCTGAGGGCTTTTCTCCCCCTAACAGCCTTAGGCAAGTCCCTGCACCCTGAGGCCGTGGGAGCCTGCAGAGTGGTCCCAGGGCACACAGACCTCCCAGGGAATGAACATGCGTGTGTGGGTGGGTGGCTCTCCAAGGATCCCAGTCAAGGAACCCCCTGCCAAAGCCTGTCCCTCTGGAAGAACGAGTGCCTGGGCATCGGGAGGTACACCTGTGCCCAGGGCGCCCGGCGCTCTGCTTCCCTTGCCTGAACCATGTCTGCTTCCCTTGCAGGCAGACACGGCTGTATTGTAATCAGTGTCTCTGCACTGCGAGGGGGAGCCCACGCCGGGGTGGGGCGGGGGTGTGATCTCCCCGGGCTATTCAGCCAGGAGAGCCAGGACGCAGTTTTCGGTGCTCACTACTGGTACGTCTTGCTTGGGACATTAACATCGGGGACACCTTTGATCGTCAAAGCTGAGGGTGGGGGTGCTCCTGACATGGGGTGGGTGAGGCCAGGGACGCTGCCAGTGCCCCGCGGTGCCTGGGATGGCCCCACAGACAGGAACCATCTGGTCCCAGACGCCAGCAGTGCCGAGGCAAGGAAGCCCTGGCCAGCAGCAGTGACACAGAAGATGCAGGCCTGGGGCGTGGCACAGGTACCATGGACAGGGAGGAGGGGCGGGCCCTTACCATGCTCATGAAGCCGGGGTTGTTGAGCAGGCCGGCGATGTCGAAGCTGCCCACGCCTCCCGTCTGAGGATGAGAACAGCCCTGGTTAGTGCGGCCTGGACCAGAGGCCACGCTGAATAAGCTCCCTGGAACCCAGAAACAACGGCCCCCCACAGGCTCAGACATTCTATCAAACTGCGGCCAGCGGGTGCTTTGAGGCAGGCAGCATGAAGCACAGCCCAACCGCCCGGGGAGGAACATTCTATCCTGTGTTTATCCCCCGCACAGCCCGACGCCCGGGGACACAGTCTCTCATCCCGTGTTTATCTCCCGCACAACTCCACAGGCCACAAAAACACAGTCTATTATCCTGTGTTTATTTCCTGTATTCTGCCACTTTGACACCTTGGGGCCTTGCTGGCCTGGCAGAGCCGCCCCCTCCTGGAGTAGCCAATTCCCAGAGACAGCAAATGACTCACCCAGAAACACACCTTTGAAATACAAACCAACCCGGAACCCACACCCTCAGCACCTGCCCCATCACCCCAGGGCCACGATCCACCTGCCCCACTCACCCCCAGGCCAGGAATCAGGCAACCAGTGGCAGCCCTCAGGCCTGGTCTAATGAGATGGCTCCAACCCGCCCACCCTAAGCCTCCTCACCCGGCCCCGCCGCAAAACCCACATCGAGCGTCCTGTCTGTGCCCCTCCCTCTGCCTCCCCTCGCAGGCCTGCGGCCGCCTGCTGGTTCCAGAGCTCTGGGGCATGAACCTCCTCCTCACGACAGTCACTTCCACGCCTGTGCATCTCACCATCGACCGAAACAAACCCCGGACCTTCACGACACCCAGGTTAGGCCGAGAGCCGCTGGTGCGCCCGAGGTCCTGTCCCCGACCCGCACAGTCAGCTCCGCTCCGCGTTCTGGAGCCACTCGCCCCGCTGCACTCACGGGGCTGGGGGCCTCCCGCAGCTTCAGCTCCGCTATCTTGAGGTTGGACTTGTACGTCTCGTTGTCAGGGTCCAGCTCCAGGGCCTTCTTGTAGTAGGCCACGGCCTCCACGTGCTTGTTCAGGCTGGAGAGCGCCAGGCTGGAGGAGAGCACCAGGGATGGCCTGTTCCCGTCTGCCCAGCTCCAGGAGGCCCCACCCAAGCCCTCGTCCCCAGTGGTCCCAGCAATCCCCAAACCGCCTCGGATGGCGGCACCCCCTGCCCACTGTCAGCTGGCTGGAGACAAACCTGGCTTTCTAGGGGCCCAGGGGCGGGACCAAGGGAGACAGACATGAGAACACCGCTGCCGCACAAGAACTGGCGTCCCCATGGGGCCGCACACGAGGCCTCAAAGCCCAGAGCGGGCTGAGAGGAGGGAGCGGGCCGGCTCAGGGTCACAGGAAATGCGTGGATGTGGTCTTGGCCCCGCTTTCTGGCACAGGGCATCGAGGACCCTGGGAACTCAGTGACAGACGTGTCTCCTGTTGTCCACAAGCAGCCCCTGACCCCCACCTGAGTCTTCACTACTGAGGTGACTTGGGGCCCCTAGAGAGCCCAGAAGGAGGCAGGTTCTGGGGAGACTGGGCAGGTGAACAGGACCCTCCCCAGCCTCCGGGGAGACCCAGTCCCACGAACTTTGAGCAAGGGCGTTCACAGAAGCAGGCGAATGAACTGCTTCTCATGCTGGGAGGGTGGCACCAGCGGCACGGGGCACAGGCTCCTGCCCCGGGGACCCTCCTGGCCTCGCCCTCAGACCCCTCCTGTGTCCTTCATCATAAACCAGGTGCTTCCCTGAGCTCTGTGAGCCGCCCCAGCAAACAACGGAGCCCGAGTAGGGGCCACGGGAACCCCAGTGGACAGCCAGTCGGGAGAAGCAAGGGGCCCGGGGATCTCCGAGTGGCACGTGATGCAGGGCGTCTGTGGGGCTGAGCCTGCGACCTGTAGGGGCTACGTTGGCTCCGAACGGCTAGTGTCAGAGCTGAACTGAACTGGGCGGGGAGAATCGGTTGTGGGTGGGGGAAAAAGCCACACAAGAGAGGAAGCAGGAGCAGGAGAGGAGGAGCCCCGAGAGACTGGAAAGGTGTGGCTGCAGACAGGCACTCACCCCATCCTGCCGTAGGCCTTGCTGTAGGCGGGGTCGATGCAGATGGCCCGCTCACAGTCCTGCACCGCGCCTGCATAGTTGCCGAGTTTGCTGTAGGCCGCGGCTCTGGGGAAGAAAGGCAGGGCAGGTCCCTCACTGGCAGCTCTGAGCCCAGTAGGCAGCCCTGGAGGGGGGCCTTCTTCTTCAGCTTCCTGGAGGAACGGCCTCAGGTTCCCCCCTCTGTAAAACAGGGCTGACGGCGAAAGCTGAGAGGTGTAGCCACTGAGATGCTCTTAGACAGATGCGCGCTCAAAGCACCAACAGCCACTTGGGACTGCAACTCTGAATTTTATTTGCAAAAACTGTTCCAATCCATGGCTGCACAAGAGCAATGAGTGTGGGAACTTACACCCAAGTTTCGTTGACAAATTATTTACGTATCAGTAAAAAAAGAACTCAGACCAATGTCAAAGCTCAAAGCTCTTGGCTTACAGCATCTGAATTGTCTTCACCATTTTCGTGTTTAGTGTTTCTCTTTACGACTTTTTCAAAGTACGGAGAAGCGTAAGTGGAGAATAAACTACCCCGTGACAAGCGGCCAGGGACCCTGCACTCCCTCTGCAACTGTTCTGCAAGCCTAAAGCAGATCCCAGACCACACGTTCGAAAAAACCTCAACCCTCCACATACTGGATTATTTTCTTGGCTTGACATCCACGTGGAACGCCGCGACACCTGATTTTGTATGTATGTATGTACGTACGTATGTATGTACACATGTATGTGTGTATGTACGTATGTATATATGTATGTATGTACGTATGTATTTATTTTTGAAACAGGGTTTTGCTCTGCTGCCCAGGCTGGAGTGCAGTGACACAATCTCAGCTCACTGCAAGCTCCGCTTCCCAGGTTCAAGTGATTCTCCTGCCTCAGTCTCCCAGTTAGCTGGGATTACAGGCGTGCGCCACCACGTCCAGCTAATTTTTTTTTTTTTCGGGTTTTTTTGGAGACAGAGTCTCCAGGGTGGAGTGCAGTGGCGCGATCTTGGCTCACTGCAACCTCTGCCTCCTAGGTTCAAGTCATTCTCATACCTCAGCCTCTCAAGTAGCTGGGATTACAGGTGTACACCACCACGCCCGGCTAATTTTGTATTTTTAGTAAAGACATGGTTTCACCATGTTGGACAGGCTGGTCTCAAACTCTTGATCTCAAGTAATCCACCCGCCTTGGCCTCCCAAAGTGCTGGGATTACAGGCGTGAGCCACCGTGCCCAGCCCCCAGACTAGTTTTTACGTTTTCTGTGGAGACAGGGGTCTTGATATGTTGCCCAGGCTGGTCCCCAACTCCCAGCCTCAAGTGATCTTCCCCCCGTGGCCTCCCAGAGGGCTGGGCGAGCCACCTGATTTTAACGTGAGCGTCGACTCTCCCTGACTCCCTCGCTGGCCGCCTGATGCTTGCTCCTGGTCTGGGACCGCCGGTGAACGGATCCCTTATCTAGAGCGCAGAGGCCTCTCCCATCTCAGGTCCCTGCCAAGCATCCCGGAGGACGCCCCGCACACGGCCGCCCCTGCCCTGGGCAGGCCCCGAGCTGGTACCTGTTGCAGAAATAGACGGCGTTGGCTGGGTTGAGCTCGATGGCTTTTCCGTAGAAATGCACGGCAGCTTCGAAGTTTTCCACTTTCATCTGCTCGTTTCCTACAGGGAGAGGGGGAAACACTGGCCCGGGTGTCCAAACAGACCCGCGGGGGCTCTCGGCCTCACACTGGGTTCTTCAGGGCACCTAGGGCTCAACAGAGCCGTGGGCAGGAGGCGTCTGCATCTGTGGGGGGTTCACTAATCACAAACGGCATCTCCATCCACTAAGGGGGATGGAGGTGGGGGCGGCAGGGCCCGGCCTGGCGATGGTGGCTCTCGCTGCCTGGATGGTGATCCCTGGGAACAGAACTGTTAATACAGCCCATCGGCCCAGGGATCGAAACTGTCCCTTTCGCCATTTCTTTTGGAAAGAGCCCAAGCGGAGGCCTGGATTTTAGAAAACTCCTGATACCTTCTAATTTCATAGCAATGTGGCTTCTATCTAAGGCATGGGTTCCAGCTGGCAGGACAGTAAAAAGCCCGGCTGCTATCCTAGAACCAACTGAGAGCTCTGAAGACAGAAACCCGCTCCCACCCCCGAGATCCCAATTCAGGAGGGTGTTGGGGGAAGACTGGTACCAGCGTGTTTCCTTAAACAGTTTTACTGAGATATAATTTACAGGCCACAAAGCTTATGCTTTAAAAATATAAGGCCGGGAGGGGTGGCTCGTGCCTATACTCCCAGCACTTTGGGAGGCCGAGGCAGGTGGATTGCGAGATCAGGAGATTGAGACCATCCTGGCCAACACGGTGAAATCCGTCTCTACTAAAAATAGAAAAATTAGCCAGGCGTGGTGGCGCGTGTCTGTAGTCCCAGCTACTCGGGAGGCTGAGGCAGGAGAATCACTTGAACCAGAGAGTCAGAGGTTGCGGTGAGCCAAGATTGCACCACTGCACTCCAGCCTGGGCAACAGAGAGACACTCGGTCTCAAAAAGAAAGAAAGAAAGAAATGGGATCACACGCTGTGTGTCCTTTTGTGTCTGGCGTCTCTCCCTGAGCGTGATGTCCTCATGGTGCATCTGTGCTGGGGCCTGGGTCAGAGCCTCACCCATCCACATTCCACTGTGTGGACGGGCCACACTGCACTGACCATTTATTGTGGACAAGCATTTAAGCTGTTTTTGCTTCTTTTTATTTTTTTTTTAATATTTCTTTTTTTTTTTTTTGAGACGGAGTTTCACTCTTGTCACCCAGGCTGGAGTGCAATGGTGCCATCTGGACTCACAGCAACCTCCGCCTCCCAGGTTCAAGCGACTCTCCTGCCTCGGCCTCCTAAGTAGTTGGGATTACAGGTGCCCGCCACTGCGCCTGGCTAATTTTTTTGCATTTTTAGTAGAGACGGGGTTTCACCATGTTGGCCAGGCTAGTCTTGAACTCCTGACCTCGTGATCCACCCGCCTTGGCCTCCCAAAGTGCTGGGATGACAGGCATGAGCCACCGTGCCTGGCCTGTTCTTGCTTTTTGACTCTTGTGAATACAGCTGCTGTGAACATTTGTGTCTGAGTTTTTGGTGGACATGTGTCCAACTCTTTTGGGCACATATTTAGTATCTGGGGTGGAACCGCCGGGCCTCATGGAAGCTGTGTAACTTTCGGGGGCCACCAGCCAGTCTTCCGCAGGGGCCGCTCCCCTGACATCCCCACCGGCCGTGCCCTGCCTGAAGGTCAAGTTTCTTTGCACCTGTGCCCTCGCCAGTCCCCCTTCTGTCCCCGTCCCCACAAGCCAGCGTGCTGGTCATCAGGGCACTTCCTTCAGCTCCCTGGGCTCCAAGGACCAGCCGGCCTCTGTGAGGGTCCCACAGCCCCAGAGTCCAGGTGGGGCAAGGCATCTGTGGGGGGCGGAGGGTCCTCTCTTACCTTCGGTTTTGAGGCGCTCTGCCTCTGCTGAGTCCTCCTCAGAAGGTGGGGTTCGCGCAGGGCTCCTCAGGTCCTGCGGCACCTCCTGGACCCGAAGGCAAAGGTGGTTCGCTGTCTTCTCCTCCCAAGCCGGCACCCTCCAGCCTCAGCTTCCCTCAGGACCCCAGAGAGGGCCGCCAAGCCCCGAGGGACTCAGGGGCTCTGCAGGGGGCTCCTGGCCCCCATCATGTGGCCCTGGGCAAGTGACCGCAGCACTGTGCGTCTCAGGACCCGCCAAAAGGGGAAGGAGGGCCGAGTGCTCCTGCAGCCACGTCCCCTGCCCAGGAGAGGATGTGGGCAGAGTGCCTGGGGGACGATGCAAGCTGGGCTCCCGGGGTCCCCAGCGCTGCCTGCTGCTGCTGTTCTTATTTTGGGGGCGGTGGCTGGGGAACCCTCGAGGCTCACCTTGCCCGTGGCAGCCGCTTCAAATATCTCTGGCAGAGTCTGAGGGAGCGCGAGATCGCTGTCTTCCACCGTCACCCCAAATGCAGTCTCCAGGCACTGGATGGCGACTGGAAGTGGGGACAGAGGTGGTCCCACTTGTTGCACGCAGCCCCGAGCTTATGTTTTCGGGTCTAGAGGGTGGGGGTGGTGCTCACGATTCCCCAAGTGTGTTCGTTCCCAAGGACCCTGGAACATGGGGGCCGCCGCCTGTGCTCTGGGCTGGGACAGCGGACCCTCCTCCCTCCCAAAAAGAAAAGCTGGACAGAGACACCCTATGCGCCTGACAGCAAGGGAGGCCGTGGGCAGAGTGGGGCCCAGGTGGTGACCTCAGGCCTCTGTGGGGTCCCAATGCTGGGGCTGCCCGGCTGTGGCGTGGTGGGGGCTCCGCCCCAGCAGCAGGGCCACGTTGGGGGTGAGGTGCCCCGGATGCCGCTGCACCTCCACGGGCGCCTGGCCTGAGTCAGGCGCTTGAAGCCAGCCCCCAGTAAAGTCCTGTGTGACTGGGTTTGTACCAGGGCAGGACCATTGATAGCAGGACAGGAAACAGCCACAGGGCCCGTCTCTCCGCTGGCCCACCCAACAGACTCAGCACCCAGGGGGCCCTCCCACCAAGCCAGACAACACCAGCCCTGGCCTCCTCCTCGTGTGGACCCGGGGTCCTAACCCAGGTCAGAAGTGGGGGTCGGCCACTTCCTGCCCAGCACTGTGTCCCGGATCCCAGGCACATCCCTACAGCTGCCAGTGGGCGTCCATGCTACGGAGGCCTGGCAGGCCCGGGGACACAGGTGAGCAAGGCACAGGTGGGGAAGGAGGACCTAGAGCAGAACCTGCCGGCCACACGAGGGTGCCTCCCCGAGCCCTCCTTTCCCTCCGAGCCTCGGATCCAGGTGTCGCAGAAGTGCGAGCAAGGCCATACAGGAGACCACGGTGCCTGGGGCCTGGACAGGCCATGCAGGACGCCAACGGGTCTGCGACTCGGGGGTGGGGCCAGCACTAGGAGAGCTGTTTTCTCGTGACCGATGGCGACACACTGGGTGCTGAGAACATTCTGGAACCACACCTTGGTGGAAGGCGGGGAGATGGAAAAAGGCCACCGGAAGACAGCTCAGCCTGAAGGCAGTAAATGGTGGTGGCACGATGCAGTGGCAGGCGGGAGGGCTCAGCTCAGCCCTGGCTGCCGTGGGTGGGGGCTGTGTGGCCCTGGGCAGGCCCCGGCCCTCTCTGGGCTCAGCTTCCTCCCCCAAGAAGCCAGGTGGGGGACCAGGCGTCTACACAGCAGGCATCTACACCAGGCGACTGTGCCGGCCACTGCCCAGGAAGGGAGGGGGAGGTGGCGGGCACCCACCTACCTTCCAAGCTCTCCTGCGCGTCGGACGAGAGGCCCCCGTGCCGGAGCTGATCGTGCAGGAACTGGATGATGGCGTAGGCCAGGCGCTTCTTGTTGTCCATCTTGAGCCCAGAAGAGGTAATACCTGGGGGTGCAGGAGAAACCCCCATCAGGACCCCTCACACTCCCCACTCCGGGCGCCCCAGGCCTGCCCCTAACTCACTGGGCCTCACTTTAAGGGTGCTGGCTCATCTCAGCTCCAGGGCGGTCAAGGTAGAAAGGCCTTCACACGCCCATTTCACAGATGGTGACCGGAGGCCCGGAGTTCACCAATCCGGCCATGCGCACGGCCAGAAAGTGTGAGGCCAGCGGGCAAGCAGGGGCTGCCCTAGAGAACCCGCCTGCTCCCAGGGCCTCCTGAGCGCTCCGAGGGTGGTACTGAGGCCCCACGGACGTCCCCTCCGCCGCTGCTTCTGGCATGAGGTGGGTGGGGCCAGGGATGCTGCCCAGCACCCTGCAGTGCTCAGGACAGCTCCAGTCCAGAGAACGATCCAGCCCCAATGTCCACGGTGCTGAGGGAGAGACCTTGTCCTGAGCCAGAGCCACTGCCCCTTTCCTCAATTTACCTCTTTTGTGGCATGTCAGCAAGCATTTCTTAGGCACCCAACGGGGCCAGGGGGGCCTGCCCTGGCATCACTGCTTCACAGGACTTGCAGGACTCCCCCCAGGGACTTCTTGGGGACCCGTCTCATTCCTCCTTGGAGGCCTGCCCACCTCGTTCCACCTCAGAACCCCGTCTGGTTCCCCAGGAGACCCATCTCGTTCCTCCTCAGACACCGGTCTCGTTTCCCCTCCAACACCCGCCTGGTCCCCCCCCCGACACCTGCCTGGTCCCCCCTCGGACACCCGCCTGGTCCCCCCCTCGGACACCCGCCTGGTCCCCCCCCCGACACCCGCCTGGTCCCCCCCCGGACACCGCCTGGTCCCCCACCGACATCCGCCTGGTCCCCCCCCCGGACCCCCCCCCGGGCCCCCCCCCCCC
>NW_020257812.1:36184-38023 GCF_003255815.1 Theropithecus gelada
GGGGCGGCGGGAGAAGGGCGGGAACCCGGGAGGCGGAGGTTGCAGGGAGCGGAGACCCGGCCAAACCCCTACCCCCGGGGCGACAGGGCGAGACCCAGTCAAAAAAAAAAAAAAAAAAAAAAAGCAGAGAGCAAAAGAAGCCAGACACAAAGCACACACAGGGTGTGACTCCCTGACTCCATTTCTATAAAATGTCCAGAGACAGGAAGGAGATGCATGGGTGCCAGGGCTTGTGGAGGGGAAGGCGAGTGACAGCTGGTGGGGACGGAGCCTCCTTGCTTCCTTTTGGGGCGATGAGACAGCTCTGGAACCAGAGAGTGGTGATGGCTGCGCAACCCCGCGAAGGCACCAAAAGCCACTGAATTTTGTGGTGTGGTCGTCCCAGCTCGATGTTCTAAAGGAGGTGAAATCTACAAGAGCTATGTTTTGTGTTGGGGAGTTGCGGTCTTCCGGAAAGCTCCTGGGGGACGGTAATGAGTTTTCCACCCCCATCTCAGGACACAAGGGAGAGCCGGAAACTCTGAGGTCTGAGATCAGGACGGTCTAGAGCCTGGCGGGCAGCCAGTCCCGGAATCCAAAGATCTCATGTGCGACACATCAGGGCCCACGGAGGTCAACCACCACCAGTAAGTGAAACCACAAAAGCTGACGTCATCCGCCCTGGCCAACAGGGTTCAGAGAGCAAACCAGTCAGGTCTCCTGACCCCTGAACCCAAGGAAAACGGACACGTGCCACCCAAAAGCTTAAGATTTTTGGTTTACGGAATTTTTTTTTGTTTTTTTTTTAACCGCATGTTTTGACAGCAGCATTACAACAGCCAAAAGCAAACAGTCCAAGTGTCCACGGACAGGTGAGTGGATCAACACGATGTGGTCTCTCCACACGACGGAATACTCCGGCAGCCACAAAAAGGAAATCCAGACCAGGCTACAAGGGCGGACCTTGAGGATGTCACGCTCAGTGAAATAAACCAGAGAGGGACAAATCCCGTGCAACTCCCCTCCTAGGTGGTCCCTAGAGTCACTGGACTCACAGAGATCAAAAGTAGAATTGGGGGTGCCAGGGGCTGGGGAGGGCATGGGGAGTGAATGCTTCATGGGGACAGTTTCAGCCTGGGGAGATGAGAAACTTCTGGAGGTGATGGTGGCGATGGCTGCATAGCCGTGTAGATGTGCTTAAAGCCACTGAACTGTGCATTTATAACTGATTAAGATGGTAATTCTTGGCCAGGCACGGTGGCTCACGCCTGTAATTCCAGCACTTTTGGAGGCTGAGGCAGGTGGATCGCCTGAGGCCAGGAGTTCGAGACCAACGTGGTGAAACCCCGTCTCTACTAAAAATACAAACAAAATTAGCCAATCATGGTGGCACACACTTGTAGTCCCAGCTACTCAGGAGGCTGAGGCAGGAGAATCGCTTGAACCCGGGAGGTGGAGGCTGCAGTGAGCTGAGATAGAGCCACTGCACTCCATCCTGGGTGACAGAGCAAAATTCCGTCTCAAAAAAAAAAGAAAGACTGGTTGGGCACGGTGGCTCACACTTGTAATCCCAGCACTTTGGGAGGCCAAGGCGAGCGGATCACCTGAGGTCAGGAGTTCGAGACCAGCCTGGCCAACGTGGTGAAACCCAGTCTCCAAAAAATAGCCAGTCGTAGTGGCACATGCCTGTAATTCCAGCTACTTGGGAGGGTGAGATAAGAGAATTGCTTGAACCTGGGAGGCGGAGGTTGTGGTGAGACGAGATCACGCCATTGCACTCCAGCCTGGGCAAAAAGAGCGAAGCTCCAACTCAAAAAAAAAAAAAAAAAAAAGGCCGGGCACAGCAGCTCACACCTGAGA